>NC_086455.1:17477583-17770808 GCF_028390025.1 Pseudophryne corroboree
ATGGTCCTGAGTCAGGTTGTAGCATTCGGCCAGATACACCTTCCCGAAAGCTCCCTCTCCCAGCTCCCACTTTGGCATAATGTCTCTTCTCTTGATGTGTTGGACACCTGCAGAGTAGAAGACAACAGCGTTACTGAAATTGTCCTGGTTTTCCAATGGTCATTTGCGTTTCATCTCTGATCAAAACCAGTTGGTTCTCTGTAGAAGTTCTGACGATCAGGGCCCCCCAGTAACAGATTCTGAAATCCCATTTGGGGCCACAGCTTGCTCAGCACAAACTCAGTGAGTGAGCTTTATCAGAAAGGGGCCACCATGTACAGCTTTTCTGGGTATAACTCACAGGCATCACAGAAGTATTGAGGGTTCTCAATGAAATTGGGCTTCATCCCATCCAGCTTTCCTTCAGCGGAGGTGAAAGGGCTGGACCCAAAGTTCATGAAGTGGAGAGACATCGCCAGGTCGTCTTCTTGTGCCAACACAGCGGCTCCTAAACACAAAGTAAAACTAAAGGTCAAAGGAAGGTTTGGCAGGACAGGGTTCTCCACCTTCCTCGGGGTGAATACTGATGTCTGCATTTGGCAGCGTTCAGTAGACAACCAACAGAATAAAACAGTATATAGTCAGTGATCTCTATAATATAGTACAGTATTTGGAATATAAAGCGGAGTCATATGAAGTGGGGGCTCTCATTTTGGGTGACGTCCCCATAGGCCCAGACAGCATTGCTTAAGCTCAACTTGTACTGTAAATGTGATAACTAGAGATACAAATGAGCGGGGCCAATCAGGATTGTCTTCATTAAGGCTGTGTAACATTAGCTGAGATCCAGTGGGATATCAAATTAATAAGTTGTTCGGAAGTAATGAAAAGTCAGAGAGCAGGTGTAAGGCAAAATGTGTAATATAATAATATCTAACATGCAGGGGCGTAGGGAGGGTGGTTCTTGTGGAGCTGGAGCTCCAGGCGCCCAAGACAGTACTGGGCGCCGCAGCTCGTCTCTGCCGGAACCTCCTTCCCGCAAGCAGCTTGCAGCCGCAGCTGCATCAAGGCTCTCCCTCCCTTCCACTCTCCCCCCCTCCACTCCCCGCCGGTCCGTGACTTGCGTGTGAAATCACGCGTCACACGCATGGACGAGGCGGAGACGCGGCCAGCAGCAGTGGGGAAGCAGGAGCAGACAGGTGAGTATTTTTTTTTTCTTCATTTGTGTTTGCGGCGCTACCAGGGGGCACAGCTACAGGGGCAAATGTATAGGGGGCACTACTACTGGGGGCAAATCTACAGGGGGCACAACTACTGGGGGCAAATCTACAGGGGGCACAACTACTGGGTCCATAACTACAGGGGGGCATAACTATGAAGCCACACTCCTATTTTTTGCTGTGCGCTTTTGGCTCGCACTATGTTTGACCTCTGGGGTGGCGCCAAAGGAAACTTTCACCCTGGATGCCACAAGGTCTAGAGCCGGCCCTGGTGGCCACGCCCCCAATTCCCTATGAAGCCACACTTCTATTTTTTGCTGTGCGCTTTTGGCTCGCACTATGTTTGACCTCTGGGGTGGCGCCAAAGGAAACTTTCACCCTGGATGCCACAAGGTCTAGAGCCGGCCCTGGTGGCCACGCCCCCAATTCAGTACAGGGGAGGGGGCGCCGAAATATACCATGCACCATGACACCTTGCCACACCTCTGCTAACATGTAGCTACTGATATGTACTTCCAGTCAGGGACATATCAGTAGAGGAGGGGCCCCGTGTGCAGTCTCCATCTAATCCCCCTCCTCTAGCTGGCAGCGCAGTAGAGTCTAATGCTGTGCCGAAGTCACTGTACATGTGCAAGTCCTCCAGGAATGGAGCGGTGGACATTTTCCCACCGATTGTACTACCGCACATGCGGTCTGGTGTGGGTCCAGAGGCCCGTGTGTACCACACGCCCTGCACCCATTATAAATACGCCACTACTATCAGACACTCTATAAATGCACAAAAAGTCAAATCTTGCAGAATTTTTGTTTGGAAAACTAGAAATAAAATTTTAAATGAATACTTATGGTTTATGGCTAACGGAGTGGTCAGCTGGGTGGGTATGGAGCCTTTGCAGCTGCCGATGGTGCTTTCGCCAGTTGCAGCTGCTCGAAGTGGGCGTCACAGCCCTGGTGCACTCAGCTGTAACCAGAGGAAGGGCAGATACTGGCATCAGCATAAAGCCACAGATGCCACTAGAGTGAAAGACTCTAATGCGGTATCAGCAACGTCTGACTCAGGCTCCGGCCTTTATAGTAGGGAACCTTGTTTGTTTGGAAGTCTCCATGTATTTTGATAGATATTGAGAATAGCCTCATTGCAAGTTCCTCAGGTTATCAGGTTCCTCAGTGGGCTAGCAGTTATGCTCTCCTTTGCTGGGGCATGGTAAAGACAATGGTTCAATTACCCATGTATCCCCCTTTTACTCTGACTGATGACATTGAGAAAAGTCATTCCTATTGCTTAGGAGCCAAAGTGGCTCAGTGCACCAATATTCATGCATTGAGGAGCCTGGAGCTTACATCCCAACACAGACCTAGGGGCAAATTTACCAAAGATCAATCTAAATCAATGTGTTTCACAGGCTAAAGCTAGGTACGTACTATACAATTATCTCACAGATAATCTGCCAGATCTAGCTGGTTAGAATGAAAATCTGGTAATGGATGAGAGCAAATGACAATCAAACACTGGAAAACTAAAAAAAAACTGTTGTTCATACAAATTGGTTAAACACAAAGTTTTTGTCCAAATTTGCAGTTTTTGGGAGCAAATGGTCGATTTCCATTTGCTCTCATCCATTACCAAATTTTCATTCCAACCAGCTAAATCTGGCAGATTATCTGCCAGATAATTGTATAGTGTGTACCTAGGCTTAGTCACACATTTACTAACACTTAAAAATTTATATAAAGATGACCTGTTAGCAAATATCCACAAATTCAATTTAAAATCGACCTTTAGTGAATTGACTACAGAATTTACTGTTGCATTAGACTAAGTGAGAAATACAACTGACTTGACCAAAAGCAAGTCCGGACTAAGTTGTACCGTGGTATGTTACACCAGATTTCTTGGTAATTACTGTTTGGCTAATGTATGAGTTTGACCAGTGACCAGTAGTCATCTGCTCACCTGCCAACAAAGAGGTTCTTCTTGGTATCTGGGATGTTGCACCAGTGATAGAGGTCACTAGTTACCTGAAGCAGGATCTGGCACAGTGCACTAGTTGACATGTCACCTACTGGTAGCAATGATGGAGTCCCAGGTAGGAATCTTTTAATACCTTGGATGCTGACTGATGAGGTGTCCTCTGGTGGAATATTACACCTGACTGCTGAATAAAACTACAAGAAGTCATCCCCTCATATCAGGTAATGTGCTGGCTCACAGGGCTAGTAGTGATGGGGAGTGCCAGGTTCAATTTCCCATGCAGCTATCCTTATTAGTTTGCTTGGAAGTCTCCATGTATTTCCCTAGATCAATCAAGTGCTTGAATATTCAAGGAGTCTCCTATCTACATTAGGTACTGTGCTGGCTCACAGGCTAGTAGCCGCTCCTGCACCCAGCACTTGTTAGTGATGGGGAGACCCAGGTTCAATCCCCCATACAACAAGTCTTTTAAGTTTTGAGGTCTCCATGTATTTCCCTAGATCAATCGAGTGATAAAACTTCAAGGAGTTTTCTGCCAATATCAGACACTGTGGTGGTTCCCTGGGCTAGTATCCTGTTAGTTCTGCGGAGGCCTGGGTTCTATTCCCATGCCATGCAGCTGGCTTGTTGGTTGGGAAGTCTCCATGTATTTCCCTAGATCAGTCAAGTGATTTATAAAACTTCAAGGAATCTGCTCTTTGTGTCACATACTGTGCTGGCTCACAGGGCTAGTGTCCTAATACTGCACTGGCTAGCCATGGGGAGGCCCAGGTTCTATCCCCCATGCAGCTGTCTTCTTAGTTTTGCTGTCTCCCTGACATTACCTAGATCGATCGAGTGCTTGATAAAATGTGAAGGAACCTTCTCTCTGTGTCAGGTTCTGTGCTGGCTCAGGGGGCTAGTTACCTGATTCTGCTAGTGGTTGGTGATGGGCAGCCCCAGGTTCAATTCTCCATGTGGCTTTCTTTTGGGTTATTTGGAAGGTCTCCATGTATTTCACTAGATCAATAGACTGCTTTATAAACTTCAAGGAGCCCTTACTCCATATCAGGTGCTGTGCTGGCTCACAGGGCTAGTAACCTGACACTATACTTGATTAGTGTTAGCAAGACCTAGGTTCAAATCCCTATGCAACTTTCTTTCTAGTACTATTATATAAAAATGTACTATGTTAGTAAATGTGCAATTTAGCCCCTGAAACCCAACATCAATTTAAACTTGATTCAAGTCTATCTTTAGTAAATTTCCCACTTATTGCATATTACTGTTGCATTAGAGTGATGACATTGAGAAATATAGCTGAGATGACCAAAAGAAAAAGCTAACTCAGTTGTTCCTTGGTATGTTACGCCAGGCTTCTTGGTAATGACATGATCTGACACAGCTGGCCAGTAGTCATGTACTCACCTGTTCTTCTTGGTATCTGGGATGTTGCACCATGTGGAATACTGTGATAGAGATCACTACTTACCTGGATCAGCACCTGGCACAGTGCATGCCTCTCACCAGAACCCACTCCAGCAGGGACAGAATGCTCTGTTTATGGACTTCTACGCTTAATTAAAGATTGATGTCACCTGTGGTGAAACACCTTTATTATCAATTAACTAGTGCAACACAGGTGACAGCAATCATAAAGTAAGAGGAAAGTTTAGGAGTAGAGCATTGGGGAGTACGACAGTGCACTACAGAAGGGTCACCTACTGGTAGCAATGAGTGGAGTCCCAAGTAGAATTCTTTTGGCATCTTGGATGCTGCAGACAAGGTCTTCTCTTCTCAAGGCATAGGTCAGCTCTGTGGGCTAACAGCAAGGTGCTCTAGAGAAGATTAGAGGCATCGCTTATCATGGTGACAAGGGGGCATGGCTTCATATCCGGAACCACATTTATCCATCACTCCAGAGGTTCGGACTGCCACCGGAGACTGCTGTGGTTGCAGTGCCAGCTTTTGCATTATGGCAGGAGCTGAGTGCTGGATGCATTGTTACAGTGGATGAGCAGGGGCCAGCATTTCTGGTGTCTACTCCTCTGCAGGTGACACCCGCACCCACCTTGTGCCACCATTGTAGTAGATCATGGTGGCACTCACTGTTACATGGAAGATGGATGACATGGGCAAAATGCCCCCAGTCAGTGGGGAGATCACCTGTGAAAGCAGATGGTGGTGTGTAGTCCTGCAGAAGGCTGTCCCTTAGTGTTGATGTTGCACTTTAATAAATAATAAACACAGTGCAACATCCAACTCAGGACACCTGACTGAGGATACAACCATCATCCACTAGCCCAGGGCGCTCCATACCATGTAGAAGCATTCTCAAGGTGCTCAAGCCTGGCTGGAGACTTGAACCAAGACCTGCAGCGACTGATAGGCAGAAGAACACCAGGCAGCCTTTCAGCTGAGCCACCACATGGCCAAGCATATCCTGAGACTGTTACCAATATCATCAGGCAGCCAGGAGGAAAATTACAAATAATGAAAATAACACTGGTACAGGGATTCAAACCAGCAAACTTACCATAACTAAGCAGAGAACCTATCCACTAAGCCACAGAGCCTGTACATGTTTCTGCTCAGCAGAGAGACTTTATCAATGTGTATTCTGTGTTTTTTTGTACTAGATCAGTTTTTTGGTTGATAAAACTGCAAAGAGTCAGTTTTTTTGTGTCAGGTACTGTGGTGGCTCCCAGAGCTAGTACCCTGATACTGGACTGGTTTGGGATGGAGAAGCACAGGTTCAATTCCAACTGCTGTGCATTTTTTTAGTTATTTTGGAAGTCTCTTTGTATTTCATTAGATCGATTGCATGATAAAACTTCAAGGAGTCTTCCATCTGTGTCAGAATACTTTCCCTGGCATATACGGCAAGTATCCTGATGCTATAATGTTTAGTGATGGGGATGCCCAGGTTCAGTTCCCACTTCAGCCATTCTTTTAAGTTAGTGTAGAACCCTCCATCTAGTTGACTAGATCGATTGCCTGATAAAACTTCAAGGAGTCTTTACACTGTACCAGGTATTTGCTTAGTACCCTGATACTGATGGGGAGACCAAAGTTCTATTCCCATGCCATGCAGCTATTTTTTTGCTTAGTTGGGAAGTTTCCATGTACTTCCCTAGATCAATCGAGTGATTTATAAAACTTCAAGGAATCTGCTCTTTGTGTCATGTACTGTGCTGGCTCACAGGTTTAGTGTCCTGAGGCTGTACCGCTTATTGATGGGGAGGCCCAGGATCAATCACCCCTATGGCAGTCTTTTTAGTTTTGATGTCTCCATGACTTTCCCTAGATTGATCGAGTGCTTGATAAAATGTGAAGGAACCTTTTCTCTGTATCAGGTTCTGTACTGGCTCACAGGGCTGGTGACCTGATGCTGCTAGTGGTTGGTGATGGGGAACCCCAGGTTCAATTCTCCATGTGGCTTTCTTTTGGGTTAGTTTGAAGGTCTCCATGTACTTCACTAGATCGATAGACTGCTTTATTAAATTCAAGGAGCCTTCACTCCATATCAGGTCCTGTGCTGGCTCACGGGGCTAGTAGCCTAACACTGTGACTTGATTAGTGTTAGCTAGACCCAGGTTCAATTCCCTATGCAACTTTCTTTCTAGTACTATTATATAAAAATGTACTATGTTAGTAAATGTGCAATTTAGCACATGAAACCCAACATCAATTTAAACTTGATTGAAATCTATCTTTAGTAAATTTCCCCCTTATTGTTTATTACTGTTGCATTAGAGTGATGACATTGAGAAACATAGCTGAGTAAAAAGCTGACTCCGTTGTTCCTTGGTATGTTACGCCAGGCTTCCTGGTAATTACATGATCTGACACAGCTGGCCAGTAGCCATGTGCTCACCTGTTCTTCTTGGTATCTGGGATGTTACACCATGTGGAATACTGTGCTAGAGATCGCTACTTACCTGGATCAGGACCTGGCACAGTGCATACATCTCACCAGGACCCATTCCAGCAGGGACAGAATGCTCTGTTTATGGACTTCTACTCTTAATTAAAGATTGACGTCACCTGTGGTGAAACACCTTTTTTTTATCAATTAACTAGTGCAACACAGGTGACAGCAATCATAAAGTAAGAAGAAAGTTTAGGAGTAGAGCATTTTGTTCCTCCTGGAAAGGGTCATGTTGGGAAGTATGACAGTGCACTACAGAAGGGTCACCTACTGGTAGCAATGAGTGGAGTCCCAAGTAGAATTCTTTTGGCATCTTGGATGCTGCAGACAAGGTCTTCTCTTCTCAAGGCATAGGTCAGCTCTGTGGGCTAACAGCAAGGTGCTCTAGAGAAGATTAGAGGCATCGCTTATCATGGTGACAAGGGGGCATAGCTCCATATCCGGAACCACATTTATCCATCACTCCAGAGGTCCAGACTGCCACCGGAGACCGCTGTGGTTTCTGTGCCAGCTTTTGCATTATGGCAGGAGCTCAGTGCTGGATGCATTGTTACAGTGGATGAGCAGGGGCCAGCATTTTGGCATCTACACCTTGTGCCACCATTGTAGGTGACCATGGTGGCCTCACTGTTACTGCTCTATGGAAGATGGATGACATGGGCAAAATGCCCCCAGTTAGTGGGGAGATCACCTGTGAAAGCAGATGGTGGTGTGTAGTCCTGCAGAAGGTTGTCCCTTAGTGTTGATGTTGCACTTTAATAAATAATAAACACAGTGCAACATCCAACTCAGGACACCTGACTGAGGATACAACCATCATCCACTAGCCCAGGGCGCTCCATACCATGTAGAAGCATTCTCAAGGTGCTCAAGCCTGGCTGGAGACTTGAACCAAGACCTGCAGCGACTGATAGGCAGAAGAACACCAGGCAGCCTTTCAGCTGAGCCACCACATGGCCAAGCATATCCTGAGACTGTTACCAATATCATCAGGCAGCCAGGAGGAAAATTACAAATAATGAAAATAACACTGGTACAGGGATTCAAACCAGCAAACTTACCATAACTAAGCAGAGAACCTATCCACTAAGCCACAGAGCCTGTACATGTTTCTGCTCAGCAGAGAGACTTTATCAATGTGTATTCTGTGTTTTTTTGTACTAGATCAGTTTTTTGGTTGATAAAACTGCAAAGAGTCAGTTTTTTTGTGTCAGGTACTGTGGTGGCTCCCAGAGCTAGTACCCTGATACTGGACTGGTTTGGGATGGAGAAGCACAGGTTCAATTCCAACTGCTGTGCATTTTTTTAGTTATTTTGGAAGTCTCTTTGTATTTCATTAGATCGATTGCTTGATAAAACTTCAAGTAGTCTTCCATCTGTGTCAGAATACTTTCCCTGGCATATACGGCAAGTATCCTGATGCTATAATGTTTAGTGATGGGGATGCCCAGGTTCAGTTCCCACTTCAGCCATTCTTTTAAGTTAGTGTAGAACCCTCCATCTAGTTGACTAGATCGATTGCCTGATAAAACTTCAAGGAGTCTTTACACTGTACCAGGTATTTGCTTAGTACCCTGATACTGATGGGGAGACCAAAGTTCTATTCCCATGCCATGCAGCTATTTTTTTGCTTAGTTGGGAAGTTTCCATGTACTTCCCTAGATCAATCGAGTGATTTATAAAACTTCAAGGAGTCTGCTCTTTGTGTCATGTACTGTGCTGGCTCACAGGTTTAGTGTCCTGAGGCTGTACTGCTTATTGATGGGGAGGCCCAGGATCAATCACCCCTATGGCAGTCTTTTTAGTTTTGATGTCTCCATGACTTTCCCTAGATTGATCGAGTGCTTGATAAAATGTGAAGGAACCTTTTCTCTGTATCAGGTTCTGTACTGGCTCACAGGGCTGGTGACCTGATGCTGCTAGTGGTTGGTGATGGGGAACCCCAGGTTCAATTCTCCATGTGGCTTTCTTTTGGGTTAGTTTGAAGGTCTCCATGTACTTCACTAGATCGATAGACTGCTTTATTAAATTCAAGGAGCCTTCACTCCATATCAGGTGCTGTGCTGGCTCACGGGGCTAGTAGCCTAACACTGTGACTTGATTAGTGTTAGCTAGACCCAGGTTCAATTCCCTATGCAACTTTCTTTCTAGTACTATTATATAAAAATGTACTATGTTAGTAAATGTGCAATTTAGCACATGAAACCCAACATCAATTTAAACTTGATTGAAATCTATCTTTAGTAAATTTCCCCCTTATTGTTTATTACTGTTGCATTAGAGTGATGACATTGAGAAACATAGCTGAGTAAAAAGCTGACTCCGTTGTTCCTTGGTATGTTACGCCAGGCTTCCTGGTAATTACATGATCTGACACAGCTGGCCAGTAGCCATGTGCTCACCTGTTCTTCTTGGTATCTGGGATGTTACACCATGTGGAATACTGTGCTAGAGATCGCTACTTACCTGGATCAGGACCTGGCACAGTGCATACATCTCACCAGGACCCATTCCAGCAGGGACAGAATGCTCTGTTTATGGACTTCTACTCTTAATTAAAGATTGACGTCACCTGTGGTGAAACACCTTTTTTTTATCAATTAACTAGTGCAACACAGGTGACAGCAATCATAAAGTAAGAAGAAAGTTTAGGAGTAGAGCATTTTGTTCCTCCTGGAAAGGGTCATGTTGGGAAGTATGACAGTGCACTACAGAAGGGTCACCTACTGGTAGCAATGAGTGGAGTCCCAAGTAGAATTCTTTTGGCATCTTGGATGCTGCAGACAAGGTCTTCTCTTCTCAAGGCATAGGTCAGCTCTGTGGGCTAACAGCAAGGTGCTCTAGAGAAGATTAGAGGCATCGCTTATCATGGTGACAAGGGGGCATAGCTCCATATCCGGAACCACATTTATCCATCACTCCAGAGGTCCAGACTGCCACCGGAGACCGCTGTGGTTTCTGTGCCAGCTTTTGCATTATGGCAGGAGCTCAGTGCTGGATGCATTGTTACAGTGGATGAGCAGGGGCCAGCATTTTGGCATCTACACCTTGTGCCACCATTGTAGGTGACCATGGTGGCCTCACTGTTACTGCTCTATGGAAGATGGATGACATGGGCAAAATGCCCCCAGTTAGTGGGGAGATCACCTGTGAAAGCAGATGGTGGTGTGTAGTCCTGCAGAAGGTTGTCCCTTAGTGTTGATGTTGCACTTTAATAAATAATAAACACAGTGCAACATCCAACTCAGGACACCTGACTGAGGATACAACCATCATCTACTAGCCCAGGGTGCTCCATGCCATGTGGAAGCATTGTCAAGGTGCTCAAGCCTGGTTGGAGATTTGAACTCAGACCTCCAGCAACTGATAGGCAGAAGAACACCAGGCAGCTTTTCAGCTGAGCCACCACATCGCCAAACATATTCTGAGACTATTACCAATATCATCAGGCAGTCAGGTGGAAAATTACAAATAATGAAAATAACACTGGTACAGGGACTCGAACCAGCAAACTTACCATAACTAAGCAGAGACACTATCCACTAAGCCACAGAGCCTGTACATGTTTCTGCTCAGCAGAGAGACTTTATCAATGTGTATTCTGTGTTTTTTTGTACTAGATCAGTTTTTTGATTGATAAAACTGCAAAGAGTCAGTCTATTTGTGTCAGGTACTGTGGTGGCTCATAGTGCTATTTCCCTGATACTGTATTGGTTAGGGATGGAGATGCACAGGTTCAATTAGAACTGCTGTGTTTTTTTTTAGTTATTTTGGAAGTCTCTTTGTATTTCATTAGATCGATTGCATGATAAAACTTCCAGGAGTCTTCCATCGGTGTCAGGATACGTTCCCTGGCTCACACGGCAAGTATCCTGATGCTGTAATGTTTAGTGATGGGAATTCCCACTTCAGCCATTCTTTTAAGTTAGTGTGGAACCCTCCATCTATTTGACTAGATCGATTGCCTGATAAAACTTCAAGGAGTCTTTACACCATACCAGGTATTGGGTTAGCATCCTGATACTGCACTGGTTAGTGATGGGGAGACCAAAGTTCTATTCCCATGCCATGCAGCTATTTTTTTGCCTAGTTGGGAAGTTTCCATGTATTGCCCTAGATCAGTGGTTCTCAAACTCGGTCCTCAGGACCCCACACAGTGCATGTTTTGCAGGTAACCCAGCAGGTGCACAGGTGTATTAATTACTCGCTGACACATTTTAAAAGGTCCACAGGTGGAGCAAATTATTTCACTTGCGATTCTGTGAGGAGTCCTGCAAAACATGCACTGTGTGGGGTCCTGAGGACTGAGTTTGAGAACCTATGCCTAGATCAATCAAGTGCTTTATAAAACTTCAAGGAATCTGCTATTTGCATCATGTACTGTGCTGGCTTAAAGGGCTAGTGTCCTGAGGCTGCACTGCTTATTAATGGGGAGGCCCAGGTTTAATCCCCCCTACAGCAGTATTTTTTAATTTTGACGTCTCCAAGTATTTCCCTTGATCGATTGAGTGCTTGATAAAACGTGAAGGAACTTACCTGTGTTACCGGGTTCTGTGCTGGCTCACAGGGCTAGTGACCTGATGCTGCTAGTGGTTGGTAATGGGGAGCCCCAGGTTCAATTCCCCCGTGAGGCTTTCTTTTGGGTTAGTTGGAAAGGCTCCATCTATTTCACTAGATCAATAGATTGCTTTATAAACTTCAAGGAGCCTTTACACTGTATCTAGTACTGTGCTGGCTCACAGGGCTAGTAGCCTAACAATGCGTTGGCTTAGTGTTAGCAAAACCCAGGTTTGATTCCCTATGCAGCTTTCTTTCTAGTACAAAAATGTGATATGTTAGTAAATGTGTAATTTAGCCCCAGAAACCCAACATCAGTTTAAAATGTATTAAAATCTACCTTTAGATTGACCTCTACAAGAATGTTGTGCTATCAGGTATTCTCTATGTGTTATGCACTTTAATCCTTATTGTTCTTTTTTTTTTCTCTCTTCTTCCATCTCTTTTCTCAATGCTTTCTCCTTCTCACGTATTTGAAAGCTTAATGTAGCCAATCGTATATTCATCCAACTGTGCACTGTTTATATTCTGTATATGGTAACCATTCTGGACTTCCCCTGTGTTTCCCTTACCCCTTCTTTTTTTCTGTTCCCCATTTCTGTGTGTAAACCCTTCAATAAAAATTTAATGTTTAAAAAAAAAAAAAAATCTACCTTTAGTAAACTTACCCCTTATTGTTTATTACTGTTACATAAGAGTCAAGACATTGAGACATATAGCTGAGTTGACCAAAAGGAAAAGCTGAATCCGTTGTTCCTTGGTATGTTACGCCAGGCTTCCTGGTAATTACATGATCTGACACAGCTGGCCAGTAGCCATGTGCTCACCTGTTCTTCTTGGTATCTGGGATGTTGCACCATGTGGAATACTGTTGATAGATCTCACTACTTACTTGGATCAGGACCTGGCACAGTGTATACCTCTCACCACGACCCATTCCAGGAGGGACAGAATGCTCTGTTTCTGGACCTCTACTCTTAATTAAAGATTGACGTCACCTGTGGTGAAACACCTTTTTTTATCAATTAACTAGTGCAACACAGGTGACGGCAATCATAAAGTAGGAGGAAAGTCTAGAGTAGAGCATTTTGTCCCTCCTGGAATGGGTCATATTGGATAGTATGACAGTGCACTTGAGAAGCATACCTCCCAACATGACCCTCTCCAGGAGGGACAGAATGCTCTGCTTCTGGACTTTCCTCTTAATTTATGATTGCCATCACCTGTTTTGAACAGTTTAAAGGATAACAAAGGTGTTTCTGCACAGGTGAGGGCAATCATAAATGAAGAGAAAAGTCCAGAAGCAGAGCATTCTGTCCCTCCTGGAGCGGGTCATATTGGGAGGTATGGAGAAGGGTCACCTACTGGTGTAGCAGTGATGAAGTCCCAAGGTGCTCTAGAGAAGATCAGAGGCATCACTTATCATGGTGACATGGCTTCATATCCGGAACCCAGGGGTCCAGGAGATAGGGACTGCTGTGGTTGCAGTGCCAGCTTCTGTATTATGGCAGGAGCTGTAGTGCTGGATGCATTGTTACAGTGGCTGAGCAGGAGCTGACAGTTTGGTGTCACTCCTCTGCAGGCGATGCCCGCACCCACCTTGTGCCACCACTGTGGTAGATCTTAGTGGCACTCACTGTTACTGCTCTATGGAAGATGGATGACATGGACAAAATGCCCCCAGTCAGTGGGGAGATCACCTGTGAAAGCAGATTGTGGTGTGTAGTCCTGCAGAAGGCTGTCCCTTAGTCATACTTGCCTACCTGACCCTCTCCATGAGGGAGAAAATGCTCTGTTCCTGGACTTTCCCGGTAATGTATGATTGCCGTCACCTGTGGTGAGCTAGTTAATTGATAAGAAAGGTGTTTCACCACAGGTGATGGCAATCATACATTACCAGGAAAGTCCAGGAACAGAGCATTTTCTCCCTCATGGAGAGGGTCAGGTAGGCAAGTATGCCCTTAGTGTTGATGTAAACACAGTGCAACATCCAACTCAGGACATCTGGCTGAGGATACAACCATCATCCACTAGTCCAGGGTGCTCTGTGTCATGTGGATGTATTTCTCAACGTGCTCAAGCCTGGTTGGAGAATTAAAGACAGACCTCCAGCGACTGATAGGCAGCAGAGAACCAGGCAGCCTTTCAGCTGAGCCACCACATGACTAAGCATAGCCTGAGACTATTACCAATATCATCAGGCAGCCAGAAGGAAAATGACCAATACTATAAACACAGGTCCCAGATTCGAACCAGTGACCTTACCATATATGTGCACGGGGAACGTAACCACTAGGCTATGGAGCCTGCAGATGCTTTGCCACAGCAGAGAGACTTTTCTCAATGTGTATTCTATGTTTTTTGCACTAGATCAGTTTTTTTATTAATAAAGGTTAAAAGAATCTCTCTTCTGTGTCAGGTACTGTGCTGGCTGGTTAAGGATGATAAAGCACCGGTTCAGTTCCAAACACAGGTTTCTTGTTTAGTTTGGAAGTCTCCATGTATTTCACTGGAACGATTGCGTGATCAAATTTCAAGGAGAATTCTATCTGTCTCAAGTTCTGTAATGGCTCACAGGGCAAGTATCTAGATGCTGTACTGATTAATGATGGGGAGGTCCAGGTTCAATTCCAGCTGTAGCCTTTCTTTTAGATTTGTTGGAATCTTTGAATAGGTCGATTGCATGATAAATATTCAAGGAGTACTCTCACAGTCTTTGGTACAGTGCTGGCTCACTGAGCTAGTATCCATGACTGTCTTGAATAATGACATGGAGGCACTGGTTCAATTCCCACTGCTGCTTTTCTTTTGAGTTTGTTTGGAAGCCTCCGTGTATTTGACTAGATCGATATCATGATAAACTTTCAAGGAGTCTTTGTTCGGTATCAACTACTATACTGGTTTACAGGGTTAGTATCCTGATGTTTCCCTAGTTAGTGATGTAGAGACCCAAGTTCAATTTCCATGCAGCTATCTTTTTGGTTAGTTGGGAAGTCTCCATGTATTTCCTTACATCAATCAAGTGCTTTATAAAACTTCAAGGAATTCACTATCTGAACCATGTAGTGTGCTAGCTCACAGGGCAAGTGTCCTGAGGCTTCACTGGTTATCGATGGTGAAGCCCAGGTTCAATCCCCCATGCAGCTGTCTTTTTTTAGTTTTGATGTCTCCATGTATTTACCTAGATCGATCGAGTGCTTGGTAAAACATGAAGGAACCTTCCCTCTGTTTTCAGGTTCTGTGCTGGCTCACAGAGCTAGTGACCTGATGGTTGGTGATGGGGAACCCCAGGTTAATTTTCACCCCCGCAGGAAAAAAATAAAAAACATACATAATTACCCCTGTCCCACACAGAAGACTGACCTGTCTTTTTGACGAGCTTGGCTGTGCTCCACGAGAGGGATGTGTATTTGGATGTTTAGCTCCCAACGCAGGAGCTGTCAGGAGCTATAGTTTAATGTGATTACTGCGGTGCCCGGGTTGTCAACAGTAACAACACAGGTGTTGCAGGATGAATCGGGCTGAACCCAATTACCTTGCGGGCTGCATCTGGCCCTCAGCCCACTGTCATAGGGCTCCCAGGTGGTAATCTCTCGGCCAGAGGTGTAGGGAGGAGCTCCAGTGCCCTGAGCAGGCCATACTATGGCGCCCCATCCCCAGCCCAGAACAGAAATGTGTCTGGGGACTGGGCATTAGCAAGCATATGGAGTTGAGATGCAGCATGTATACAGCAAAGGCAGCCCTCACTATTATGTGTGTATATATTGGAGGCAAAGGGTGTGAGGGGGTAATGTATGTCTTGTGGATGGGGTGAAGGGTGGGTGATTTATGTCCCTTGGGCTCGTTGGGCAGGCAATCTATGTCCCTTGGACTGGGGTGGGGATAGAGTGGGTACTGTATGTCCCTGGGGTAAAGTGGGGTGGGGGGGGGGAGGTGTTGCAGTATATTCCATAGGCAGGGGAATTAGTGTGGTTAGTGTCTGCCCCGGGCTATGAGGTACACTTCATGTTGCAGGGGCCAAGGGGTAGAGTGTGGAATTTTTGTCACTGGGGCCGGGAGGGGAGAAGGGCAGGTAGGATATATCCCTGACTCTTGGGCAGGGATAGGATATGTTCCAAATGCAGGGGTAGGGCGGACTACGGAGGTGTGATTTTCTAAAGATGAGAGGATCCACGTGCAGGATCAATGCGCAGATCTGCGGGAACATGGCACCCACACCTGGGCTCATCTCTATTGCACATGTGCAAATCCCTGGGAAAATTACCACAGTTTTCCCAGTGATTTACTGTAGGTGTGAGGGTGTATTAGCGTGGATAGTGTAGGTGTTATTTGTGTAGGTGTGAGAGTGTATTAGTGTGGGTAGTACAGGTGGGAGTAGGGTAGGTGTGAGGGTGTATTAGTGTGGGTAGTACAGGTGGGAGTACGGTAGGTGTGAGGGTGTATTAGTGTGGGTAGTACAGGTGGGAGTAGGGTAGGTGTGAGGGTGTACTAGAGTAGGTAGTATAGGTGGGAGTACGGTAGGTGTGAGGGTGTACCAGTGTGGGTAGTACAGGTGGGAGTAGGGTAGATGTGAGGGTGTATTAATGTAGGTAGTACAGGTGGGAGTAGGGTAGGTGTGAAGGTGTACTATGTGGGTAGTATAGGTGGGAGTAGGGTAGGTGTGAGGGTGTATTAGTGTGGGTAGTACAGGTGGGAGTAGGGGAGGTGTGAGGGTGTATTAGTGTGGGTAGTACAGGAGGGAGTAGGGTAGGTGTGAGGGTGTATTAGTGTGGGTAGTACAGGTGGGAGTAGGGGAGGTGTGAGGGTGTATTAGTGTGGGTAGTACAGGTGGGAGTAGGGGAGGTGTGAGGGTGTATTAGTGTGGGTAGTAAGGGTGGGAGTAGGGGAGGTGTGAGGGTGTATTAGTGTGGGTAGTACAGGTGGGAGTAGGGGAGGTGTGAGGGTGTATTAGTGTGGGTAGTACAGGAGGGAGTAGGGGAGGTGTGAGGGTGTATTAGTGTGGGTAGTACAGGTGGGAGTAGGGTAGATGTGAGGGTGTATTAGTGTGGGTAGTACAGGTGGGAGTAGGGGAGGTGTGAGGGTGTATTAGTGTGGGTAGTACAGGTGGGAGTAGGGGAGGTGTGAGGGTGTATTAGTGTGGGTAGTACAGGTGGGAGTAGGGGAGGTGTGAGGGTGTATTAGTGTGGGTAGTACAGGTGGGAGTAGGGGAGGTGTGAGGGTGTACTAGTGTGGGTAGTACAGGTGGGAGTAGGGCAGGTGTGAGGGTGTATTATTGTGGGTAGTACAGGTGGGAGTAGGGTAGGTGTGAGGGTGTATTAGTGTGAGTAATACAGGTGGGAGTAGGGGAGGTGTGAGGGTATATTAGTGTGAGTAGTACAGGTGGGAGTAGGGGAGGTGTGAGGGTATATTAGTGTGGGTAGTACAGGTGGGAGTAGGGGAGGTGTGAGGGTGTATTAGTGTGGGTAGTACAGGTGGGAGTAGGGTAGATGTGAGGGTGTATTAGTGTGGGTAGTACAAGTGGGAGTAGGGTAGATGTGAGGGTGTATTAGTGTGGGTAGTACAGGTGGGAGTAGGGGAGGTGTGAGGGAGCATTGATGTAGGTAGTGTTGGTGTGATTTGTGTAGGTGGGGAAGGGCTAATAGTGTTAGTAGCATAGGTGGCAGTAGGGTAAGCTATATTAAAGAGATGAGACCATTTAACATTTGGATGGCTGTAGATAATTCTTTATGTGGGTTGCACCATCAGAGACTTTGCGTAGGTGGGAGTGAGAAATCTCATCTACAAATCATCATATAAACCCATATACTGTATGCTGTAAGAGTTGTTCTATATTGAACCATTGAGTCTATGAAAGGGATCGTGGTGCTAGATTTACTAAGTCATTTTGACCCTAAGTATTAAAATGACAATAATATTACATGAAAACACCCCGTTTGACATTTACCATTTTAAATTTTGGGGATCAAAGTTCACCACAAAGTAATCTAGGCCCATTCGTTACATTACAAGCTACTCCCAGTATATGTGCCCATGATCTATGTGTCATCTGTTTATTCAGATATATATGTAAATATACCTGCTTCATAATGCAAAAGTCTAATTAGCCAATTATGTGACAGCAACCTCAATGCATTCAGTAGGGCCAAGAGGTACTCAGGTAGGGTCAAGAGGTTCAGTTGTTGTTCAGACTAGAAATACTATAATGGGGAAGACATGGGATGTAAGTGATTTCGACCATGGATTGAATGTTGGTGCCAGACTGGGTGGTGGTAGACAGGTGACTTTATAAAGCCTCCGGAGATGCATAAGAAGCTGTTAGCTACCTTTAAGCAGCCTGCCACGTATAGTGAGGGTTGCTGTAGATTGAAGTGCGCATTTGTGAACTCGTTAACAATGCATTGTGGTCTTGGCTTCTGTGTCACCCAAGGCATTTGCTGCAGAGGGCAGAAAGGGTTACAGAAACTGTTCTGTAACTAGCAATAGACTTTAGTGCTGAGACACCAGCTACTTTTCCATCTCACACTCAGAGTCTTCTAAACTATCTCCAGCCTTCGGGCCCTTGGGAAACAGACACATCAAACCCATTTAAGGCTTGAATGAATTTCAAAAGTGAATTAGCGGCTCCTTGCTGCTTTGGCGTGGGGGAAACAAGCCCTAATGAAGTGTGCTTCTTCTCAAAACACTTTCTCCTTGCCTTAGTTAAAGCCGAGAGAACGCAGTCAGACATATTCCACAAAAACAATTTTCGAGAACCTTGCTTCCAGGTCACAATTAATCCTAATGCCTCAGCATGCTTTCTGTGCCCCCACAGGCAGATAAGAGGTTAAAAAATACAATTTATTTGTGATAGATTTTTTTTAAAGAATAGATTAAAATTTAAAAAATTGTTTTTGATCTTTTCTCGTTACCCTGCAAAACAAACCTATTAGCCAATGATTAGACAGGAAACTTGCTTATTAAAGTGCTTAAGTATTATGTCACAACAGATAACGCTTATCTAGATAACCTTTATTTCACCTTTGGTCCATAAGTATTCATATCTCATCAAACATACCTCTTAGCTAGAAATCTCTGATTCACTGATGATCAAGAGAAGCTTATTATAATGTGTTACCATGGTGAGCATTGTCTTATAATGCCTTATATGGAACTGTACATAATGTAGCAGTGATAGGCTATACGTTTTCCTGTACACAAATCCCATGCTATTAATATTACTTTTATTGCATCCTCCTTCTACCCTCTCTATTGATCGATCACACAGTCCATTGAGGGATCACAGGGAATTGGAATGGAAAGATAAGAGTCAGTCATTGCTGACACCTTAAATTAGGGAATATTTTCGGACTCGTAGAATCTTAATATCAGGTAGTAAGCATCGGATCCAATAGAGCTTGATATAAAGGATTAGTGGAAGAAAGATATTCAGGTTCATTTTAAAGTGAAGTTCTAATTGTTATGTTCGAATTGCCAGTATTTTGGCCATCTGCTAACAAATTTGCTGCTGCAATCAGGTCTGAATGAGGCCCAGAGATCTGCATGTGCAGATCTGAAAACACGGGAGATGTAGACTAGAAAGACCGAATAAAGCTCTTTAAGGAGAATTGTGAGGTGCTAATGCATTTTACTGTCAGACGAATTGGAGGTCCTGGCAGCCTAGTGTCAGAAGATTGTGAAGGCTCCGTACATGTCTCAGTGTCAGAACATAAGGAAGATATAACACCGCTCAATGTCAGAAGAATGGGAGAACATGCCGCGGATCATTACCAGGAGAGCTGGAGGAACAGATGCATCTCAATGGTAGAAGGGTGAGAGGACACAAAACATCTCGGCATCAGCATAATGGGGGGCACTGTGTGAAGGATATGAAGATCTATAGGCCATACGGCACAAGACGCCCAGCACACCTCAGACGCTCTGAGACATGTAGTGTACCATATTTTTCTTGAAATTTTGTGTCTCAAACTTATTTGCATACAGATGTACAGATAGTAATGTAGTTTTGTTGCTTAAAGTTGTTTTACTGGAGCACCAAGAGGAGCTACAGATGTGTCCTCATACATCTAGAGGGAAGGATAGTCATGTGGAGTAGAAAAGTGACAACAAAGGAATGATCAGAGGGAAAGATAGGCAATGCGGAGGAGAAAACTGACCCAGGATGATCAGAGGGAAGGACAGACTTGCTGAGGAGAGAAGTGATCCAGGAACATAGGGATGATCAGAGGGAAGGATAGACATGTGGAGGAAAGAAGTGGTCCAGGAAAATAGGGATAATAAGATGGAAGATGGAAGGATAGACATGTGGAGGAGAAAAGTGATCCAGGAACGTAGGGATGATCAGAGGGAGGGATAGATGTGGAGGAGAAACGTTACCTAGGTTCTTAGGGAAGATCAGAGTGGAGGATATATATTTTAAGGGGAGAAATGACCCAGGATCAAAGGGATGATCAGATTGAAGAAGACATGTGGAGGAGAGAAGTAAACTAAGAACATAGGTATGAGAGGAGTACAGTGGGAGAAGACTGTAGATGGGCATGTAGAGGTGAATAATGAAGAGTGAACAAAGAGGACGGGGAAGAGACACATGAAGGAAAGATAGTTGAAGTAAATAAAAAGTAAACAAAGGACATGTGGAACCAAAGAGTGAACATAGGGAGGACATCAATGTATGGAGCTATGGAGGATGAGTAAATGACAGAAATGGGAAAGCGAGAGTAAAAGATAGGCATGGGGAAAAGAAAAGCTAAGGGTACAGTTAGTAAAATGATCGACATGCAGGAGAAGAGCAAGGGATCGGCAAAGTGAGAGGAAAAGAAGTAGTGGACATGCCAAAGAGAAGTGAAGGTTAGACATCAAAAGGAGAAGAATGAAGATGAAAGGAAGGGGAGATGGCCATCAAATGACAACGGTTTATGTAAATGAAAAATCTGAAAAAATAATGGCCCTCATTCCGAGTTGATCGCTCGCTAGCTGCTTTTAGCAGCAGTGCAATCGCTAAGCCGCCGCCCTCTGGGAGTGTATCCTAGCTTAGCAGAAGTGCGACCGAAAGGTTAGCAGAACTGTGCTGAAATTTTTTCATGCAATTTCAGAGTGGCTGCAGACCTACTCCTTCCTTGCGATCACTTCAGTCTGTTTAGTTCCTGCTTTGACGTCACAAACACGCCCAGCGTCCGGCCAGCCACTCCCCCGTTTCCCCAGGCACGCCTGCGTTTTCACCTGACATGCCTGCGTTTTTTAGCACACTCCCGGAAAATGGTCAGTTACCACCCAGAAGCACCCACTTCCTGTCAATCCCTCACCGATCAACAGAGTGACGGAAAAGAGTCGCTGGACTTTGTGTAAAACGACATACTTTTTTGTGAAAGTACGTCGCGCGTGCGCACTGCGGCCCATACGCATGCGCAGTTTTGCCATTTTTTTACCTGATCGCTACGCTGCGAAAATCATCAGCGAGCGTTCAACTCGGAATGAGGGCCAGTGTCTTATCTATTGGAACAAAGTGTGATAATATAGAGACGAAGTTGTTCAAGTAGCCGTGTTACTGCCCAGTGTGGCCGAGAACCGCACAACAGATAGGGGGGACTATTGCCTTAGAGACAGTAACATTTATACTATATACTTCCTTATAACTCTGTTAGGATATATTACAGGTGATTTTACAGATGTGTCCTCATCACACCTGAGACGCTCTGACACATGGAGTGTACCATATTTTTCTTGAAATTTTGTGTCAGACTTATTCGCACACAGATGTACAAATGCCCATGAACATCATCAGTGTAGACTAGCAATGTAGTTTTGTTACTTAAAGTTGTTTTACTTTACAAATAAAATTCACCTTTTGACCCAGAAAAACACTTGGTGCACCAAGAGGAGTGACAGATGTGTCCGCATACATCTAGCCTCAATATGCCACGTAGATGCCCGAAGCGAGTGAGCCGCCAGGTCCCGTGCACTCTCCTAGCGTTGGTCATCTTTTTTTTTTTACCCAAAATGCGTCTTAGTTGCAATGTGATGCGACTAGGACGCACCACAAGACATTTCCGATTAATCTGATCTGTTACCCTTGTATATCTGTGTGTGACGGAGTCTGTATACAGAGCACAACGGAACTTGGCATGGAAAAAGCTGCACCTGCTGCATTGTAGCACCTCACATACAGACTCAGAGGCTCAGACACAGATATACAAGTGTCGCATATCTAATCGATCAACACAGTCTCCTGGTGCGTCCTGGCTGCATCGTGCTGTCACTAAGATGCACTTTTGGCAAAAACATGCAAAAAAAACACCTGACGATAGTCTCATGGGACCTGGCGCGCCTAGAGGGGCTGTTTGGCGCGACTGGAGCAACAGTGTATAAGGACACAAGCAAACAGGGTGAACACATGTCCAAGATACAAACACATATACATATAGGTCAGTGTTTTTAAGATCTAGCTCTTAAGGCGCCCTAGCAGTGCAGGTTTTCCAGCTCTTCTAGTTTCTGCACAGGTCCATCCATTACTGGCTGGCACATTATAAAATATGGTGGTGCTAATTGTTTTACTTGATCCTGTGACACATGCACCTGCCAGGGTGTCCTGGGGACTGGATTTGGGAAATTCTGTAGTCTGTGATATACATTCATATGTGACTAGAACATAGAGATGAATTCAGAAAATGAAGCACTCACGGTTGATTCCAAACTTAGAATGTCTCCCGCATTTATTAAGAACGATCAGCATGACGAGTAGGAATAAGCAGGCGAAGACGGCGAGTCCCACAGCGACCGACACCTGATGGAAAACACATGCACACGCTGAAGCTGCTGTCCTTATCAGGTGACGTAGTGCGTTATAAGTCACCCAGGAACATTCATAAAAGTGATATAATCCAGGTAAGATATTTAGCTAAAGAGGATGTAGAGGCATAACACATCTACTGCATCGTATAGAATTCAGGTTAACAGTTACATAATACACCTTAAATAGTTAATGATTTATTGGATTTTATATGAGAACTCACTTGATGCCCCCTAGAGGCGGACACGGGAGCTGCTCCGCTCCTCTGTGATCTCCTGGAGTGATTGGCTATGTTGCATGGTGAAAGCAGAATTGGGAAGATTTGGGAGCCCTGGATGCATTCAATGCTGTGACCCCACTACCTAGAGGTCATATTTTGTATTTACTCCCCCTCCCAACCTGCTTTTTTATTAATTGTAGAATGGTCGCAAAGGCAAGGCCTGATGGAGATTAGTAGCTGGGATGGCAGGCTGCTCACAGAGGGGAAGGCATTACTAGCAGAGCACAGAGTAGGCCCAGCGGTTTTCCTTCCTGTTCATGGCCATTTTCTGGTTCTCTAGGAATTTAGGTACCAGCCAATCAGCTCCTAACTGTTATTTTTCAAACCCAGCCTGTGACATGGCAGTTAGGAGCTGATTGGCTGGGACTTTATCTTCGCGCACTTTTTCTCCATCCAAGCCTTAGTAAATAGACTCCTTAGTTCTACAGTCCCCGCTTACAGTAAGTATACCAGTTTTGGATAAAGAAAAGTAGAACACTTTAACGGTTAAAGCTAGGATACTGTGCATTGAAGTTGCAGGGGGGTATGCAATTAGCTCTGATCTGAGCTAATATATTGCCCCCCCCCCCCCCCCCCCAAGTATTCAATTGCGGGCCATTTTCGTCTGTTTTGAAGGCATTTACACCAATGCCTTTTCACCTTTATTTTAAGTGAAAAGGCATTGGCGAAAAAATGCCTCAAAATTGTCAAAAATGGCCGTGTTTCAACGGAAAACACATGTATTCGCCGATCCATGTGTTTTCCGCCCCTGCCACATTTTTCCGCCTTTGAGAAAAAATGGCCCTGCTATTGCATAGGGTGAATCCCCACTCACCCTAGTAGCTATTCACTGGGTGATATTATTCCTTTTACATTATTACATTAATTGGAAGAAAGAAAACTAGAAAATTGACATTTGGGGGTTAACAGTATCGGTGAGACATTGCACAGTGTAGAGACGGCGTGTGTTTAATACATAGATGGTGATTTTATTGCTTTTGGGGGTGAGTGCGGGGTCGTGATGTGGATAAGGGGGCTGGGGGGGGAGGTGATTACATCATCGTGGCCATGTCCCCTACTATACAATGCCGAGATTACCAGGGAGCTGTTGCTGCAATGATGCAATTCAGCACAACTCATGTCATCACCCGCCAGGCCCACCCACTTCACTCGTCAAGTGGACCGCCGGGTGGAGGGTGGAGGCTGGCTGCGGGAGACTTGCCCGCTCTTCCGGGAGGCCGGCAGCGCCACCCGATTTTGAGGAGCCCCCTGGCCATTCCGGAACAGTAGGTAAGTATGAATTAATACAACACACTTTTGCCCACCAGAGTGGGATGAGCTGCCACAAAAAATTCTGGCTGTTCTGTTATATACACATTATAAGGCTGGGTACACATCAGAAAGATGTATCTCTTGGCCCATCGCCATACCGACAGAGCGTCCGATTAGGTAAACTACTGTACACACACCAGTCGTCCACTCGATATGTCGGGCCAGACTTGACAACTGGGAGGGCATTTAAATTTGCTCACCCAGCTGTGATGTCAGTGTTGGCGGTCCCTGCAGCCAGTGTACGGGCGGTTGGCGGGTCACCCGTACACACGTTCAGATATATTGGCATTGGCTGTGCTGCAGGGAGCATCCGATTTGTCTGTGACCAACGTCTCTCACAGACATATCAGGTATACACACCCGCCGTCCTGCTTGCGATATATCGTTCGGCAATTTGATGAACGATATATCGACCAGCGTGTACTCGGCATAAGACTGCTATTATTAGAACATTTCATAAGACTTACACTTTCCTTTGAATACTTTTCCAACTAAAACCAGCCTTTATTGCTCATCAATTAGTGGTTTCACCACTTTCACCTCAAGACCAGATTTTACGAATGCCTAGCAAATAAACACATTGTCAAATGCACTTAAATTACATCTGGCTGGATAATTGCTTTCTGCTTGTCTTGTGGTTCTCTAAGGTGTGTGTCAGGAACTAAGGGGCATATTTATCAAAGCTTGGAGAGAGAAAGAAAAAAAAAGAGAGATAAAGTACCAGCCAATCAGCTCCTAGCTGGCATTTTTCAAACACAGCCTGTAACATGGCAGTTAGGAGCTGATTGGCTGGTTCTTTATTTCTCTCCACCTCTCTCCCAGCTAGGACAAAGCTCCCCCCTAAGTTGGAATTCTGAGTATTGCACGTTAATGCAGCCATGGCAACAAACTTCTAGGTCACAAACTTACCCCAAATGTGTTGTCCTCTACGGTCTCTACTGGGTTCAGGAACGTGCTGTTGCCTCCACCTGTGAAAGAATAAAAAAAATTCTTATACTTCCTAGTTCTCCACCACTGATGGCAGAGATGCACAATTCTTTTATTTCCCCAACCTGTGACACTTAGCCCCGCCACTTCACCTACCTATTGCGTCACTCAGCCACTGCCCCTTTCCCTAATTGGCCCGCCACCTTTCCCGTTACCGACAGCCGATGGTTTAAACCAGAGATGCTTTTACCGTTGGTGGATCACCGACGTTAATGTACATTGATGGCACTACTGATGGACATTGCTACCTTAAACCGTATTATGCAGGCTGATTCATGCAGGGATTATGTATGACTAATTTCATTGCAATCCTGAAATAAGCAGTAAAAGACCCCTATTCTCAAAGTAGTTAACATGTGTCATGTCTTTTCCCCCATGCCTCTCAGACTGCTATGGTCCATTACTCAGGCTGAAGAAGCAGCGCTGGTCATTGCAGGAGCACTTTATATAATCTGTCGGCTTTATGTTGTTATACTCTAGATATCCCTAAGGCGGTGCTGACTCCTCAGCTACATGGTTATTTTATTACATTTCTCAAAGCAAGAAATGGAGCTAATCCACTTTATAAAGCAGTTGGGACTTTTTATTATATTACCTTCCCGTACACTTTGCAGAGATGACAAATGACAGAACCTGTCCAGCAATGACCTGTGTATGGGGGAAGGCAGCCACAAAAGCCACAAAAACAATACAGTATACCAACTGTAATCTAAAAACCAAATACAGATAAATGTCATAATTGTGGTAAGACCGTGCAGATTCACGGACCCCAAGACAGGTGGTGCTTCACCCAAATATGGGCATATCAGGGCAGAAAGAGGCGTAGTTTGTGCGGATTGGGGGTGTGGCTTAATTTGTCCATGTTTCGCATTTCTAAATGTTGGCAGGCCTACGGATACAAAGACCTGGAAGCTTGTGGCACCTTTGTTGTATGGGGGAAGCATTTTTTCCATGCACACCGGGAATGACGCATCTTAAGCTGTTGAAATCAGGAACCGCTGACAACCCCTTATGATTACACAGGCCTTTCATACATAAATAATGATTTACAGGCGACAACTGTTTGCACTCCGCGTTATGAAGAGGACGCATACAATTGCAGATGTACACGCCTGTGTGAGGCAGACAACAGTAAAGATACAGACAGCCTGGGATCATCTGAAATCTACGCTTTCCTACCAAAAATTATTTGCAATTTTAACGAGATGCAGGACAGCTTAATGGCATTCACAATTTAATGAGCTTGTTGACAAAAACAATTAAGGAGGCCGACTTACCCTCAGGGGACAAGGACACTGAAAAAGAAACAAATGTGAGAGTTAATTTGCAGAAAATTCTAATAATTGTCATTTTTAATACATCACACAGCGTTGCTTCAAGGGCTCATTTCACACAGTAAAATCTCAGCGTCTTTTTTGCATTTTAACCTTCAGTCAGGCACAGCTGGCCTGACAGGCGCCGCAAAGCTGTTCTCGCTCCCCTCTACACCTTAAGGGGGTGCAGGGGCCTGCCCCTCCTAGTACCTTCCTATCTCTAGGTGCTGTTGGAAACCCCCCCTAGTCAGTTCTTCCGCCACCTGCGTGGAGTGCAGTAGTGACCCTCCTGGCCTCTCAGGCACACTGCGCCCAAACTCCTCCCACTTTTGAAGGTTTGTTTTTCCTTTTATTTTCATCTATTAATTGTTTATTTTGCTCATTTTATGAATTAAAATTACAAAGGTTGTGGATATTTTGCATAAATATGTAGGTTTGTCCAGGGTGGCCTCTCAGGCACACTACGCACAAACTTATATACTCATGTTCATGTTGTCTCTTTTTTGCTTCAGATTTTCTGCTAAAATGGCCCGTAAAACCTCTCTTTGTACGTCCTAATGAAGGTCACTGATCACTTTAAGAGTGTTAGAATTGAGATAATTAGGTGCTAATGATGATTTTTTAACAGGCGCCTGTCAGGTGCACCGTGCCTCAACCCGGGAGTCTCAGACGTGCGCCTGACGGAAGGTTAATGTATTTTTGTAAGCGCCATTTTGTTTTCCTGTCATGAGGTAAAAACTTCTTTTAAAATGTGTTTTATTCAGTAAGAACTCTGCTGCAATGCACTTAAAGTTCTAGTTTTGGTAAAAAGCAGCTCCATCAATAATCGGGATCCAGTCTGAAGATCGACAGTGTCTAGGTCGACAATGTTTAGGTCGACCACTATAGGTCGACAGTCACTAGGTCGACATGGATGGAAGGTCGACAGGGTTTCTAGGTCGACATGTGCTAGGTCGACAGGTCGACATGAGTTTTTCACATTTTTTTTATTTTGTATTTTTTTTCATACTTAACGATCCACATGGACTACGATTGGAACGGTAAAGTGTGCCAAGCGAAGCGGTAGCGGAGCGAAGGCACCATGCCCGAAGCATGGCGAGCGAAGCGAGCCATGCGAGGGGACGCGGTGCACTAATTTGGGATCCCGGTCACTCTACGAAGAAAACGACACACAAAAAAAAATCCTCATGTCGACCTTTAGACCTGTCGACCTAGCACATGTCGACCTAGAAACCCTGTCGACCTTCCATCCATGTCGACCTAGTGACTGTCGACCTATAGTGGTCGACCTAAACGTTGTCGACCTAGACACTGTCGATTTAATGAACCACACCCCAATAATCACTGGTTAAGAACTACTGTATGACTGGAGACCAACATTTGTAAGGGCTAGGCCAGGGGTCGGCAACCTCTGGCGCTCCAGCTGCTGTGGAACCACACATCCCAGGATGCATTGCCATACTTTTAGCATGACCCAACAGCAAAATTGTGGCAGGGCATTCTGGGATGTGTAGTTCCACAGCAGCTGGAGGGTCACAGGAACTAGGCTCTTAATTCATGAGGGAGCGGGCTAATGCGGAGTTGAGCGCAAGTTAATTTTTGCAGACGTAGCTTTCATGTTTTTGTTACCTTGCCTTCAAAATGCCATTAGGTGTCCATAAGAAATATTAAGACAATGGCCTATCTGTATTCGCGCGCTATGTCGATGGTAGACGCAGTTACGATTTCAGAGACAATTGCATAACGTGTTAGCTAGAATCTGATTGATTGCTATAGGCAACACCTCCACATGTCCTATATAGGAGGTTAGATACAGTACGTGTCTCTCTTGGAGTTATATCAGCCAGTATGGAGAATATTTGTGGTGTAATCATCATGATTTGCTCTCTCTAATGGTTCATGCTCTCACCTGGGATGGGCTCCTCTGGGTTGAAGTTGAAGGGATTATCCATGAAGGTGCTGTATCTGCTTTTACTGTCCTCACCCAGCCAGTTCCTCACCAGCAGAGTGTAGTTCCCGTTATTGACGTGCGTAGGGTTGTTGAAGTACAGGCAGCCGTGGATGAGCGTCCCATTTTCCCTGTACTCCAGCGGCTTGGTGAACGTGTACGTGTTCATAACCATGGTCTCTCCATTGAACTGCCAGCTGAGATCCGGAGCTGGGTTCCCATCTATCGTGTATGGGATACAGGAGTGATACTGGCGAACCACTTCTCCCAACTCCTTGACCACCGCTGGAACTGAGAGAGAAAGCCAGGCCGGGGTTAGCTGTAACAGCATCACAGGTACAGTATGGAAAAGAAACCGCACAACCTGCAAATGTAAAAGATCCGCGACCACATTATACTTCACAGCAGCCGCATGTGTCGTCACGCGGCCACCCTGAAAACGGCCCGTATATGTCATTTTTTGGGGCACCACGCCCTTGCAATGCCCCTGACCACTCTGTGAAAGCCTCTGTCTGTCAATCCGGCAGGGGCATTTGCATCACTGCTATACGATCGTATTTCCCAGGCTGCGCACTGAGCAGAGCGGCCCCTGCGCGTGCGCACAGGCCCAGTAATCGGCCAAATGAGATCGCCCTATATTAATTTCAACTAACCTTGGTTCAGTTACAGAAAGTATTTCATGGACAGTATTCGCTCGCTAGCAGATTTTAGCAGCATTGCACACGCTAAGCCGCCGCCCTCTGGGAGTGTATCTTAGCTTAGCAGAATAGCGAATTAAAGAATAGCAGAATTGCGAATAGAAAATTCTTAGCAGTTTCTGAGTAGCTCCAGACTTACTCCTACACTGCGATCAGCTCAGCCCGTTTCGTTCCTGGTTTGACGTCCCAAACACGCCCTGCATTCGGCCAACCACTCCCCCGTTTCTCCAGACACTCCCGCGTTTTATCCTGACACGCCTGCGTTTTTCCGCACACTCCCAGAAAACGGTCAGTTTCCGCCCAGAAACACCCACTTCCTGTCAATCACACTCCGATCACTTCAACGATGGAAATTCTTCGTTCGGACGTGAGTAAATCTACTAAGTTTTGTGCTAAAATACTTAGCGCATGCGCACTGCGTACCATGCGCATGCGCATTTTCACCTTAATCGCTCCGTTGCGAAAATCTGCAACGAGCGATCAACTGGGAATGACCCCCTTAATTCAGTGCATTTTAAAGGACACCTAAACCTAAGATAAAACCTCACTAATATATCCTCACACAGTGTCAGAGTATGGCATGAAGGGCCCACCAGGTGAAAGCATTGGTAGGGGCCCATGTTTCAGGGTGTGGCCAGTCTCCAAAGAGGGTGTGGCCAGCAGCCACAGTTTTCCTAACCATTAGAGAGTGAATGGTCTGGTTCCCTTGATAAATACATACAGCAAATACTGCTAGTGCATGCATGATAATGTACTAGCCCAGGGGTAGCCAACCCTGGTCCTCGAGAGCTACCAGCAGTGCACGTTTTCCAGATCTCACAGAATCACAAGTTAAGTGATTAGCTCCACCTGTGGATCTTTTAAAATGTGACAGTAATAACCAGCAAAAGGTGTGTATCCAAACGACTGATCAAATGACCAATTCCTTATTTCCTTGCTGCTGCAAACATGGGGGATACTCAGCCCCCCAAAAATCGTAAAAAACTGTTACAGCGGCATACCTCCCAACATGAGCCTCTCCAGGAGGGACACAATGCTCTACCTCTGGATTTCCATCTTAATGTATGATTGCCATCACCTGTGCTGAAACACCTTTCTTATCCATTAACCTGTTCTACACAGGTGAGGGCAATCATAAATTAAGAGGAAAGTCCAGGCGCAGAGTATTTTGTCCCTCCTGGAGAGGGTCATGTTGGGAGGTATGCAGCGCACAAGAAATAAAGTTACAAACACAATTATATTTTATTATTCACAGATCAGCATTCATTTTATAAATAATAAAATAGATATAAAAAACAGCTGTTATAACTTTCCAGCTCAGTGATACTATATTTGACACATTTATAGCAACATTAATAGATACAATTTTGTGTAACAGTATCAAGAAACAGCTTTTAAAAGATACAATCAGCATTCGCTAGTTATAAACAGACTGTGTTGATAATGAAAGAGGAATCTTTTATGTAATATAAACATTTTTGTTGATGTATGATTTAACAGATATAGCATTGTAAAGATGACATGGTTGCTTTTTACTATCTAAGGTTTAAGTGCATGTATTGGATTCATATGTATTTTTAATAATGTATTGCTGCTATAATGATAATACTATTATCAATATTAGAGTTAATGCATTTTTGTGTGTTTTTTATCTTTATGAATCAACTGTATGCATGATAGAATAGAACAGTGGTCTCCAATCTAAATTGGGTTGTGAGCTACTTTCGGAAAATAAAACCTCTGAAGGAGCTACCCCCTTCCCCCAATGCGCGTGCGCTCCTGCGAAAGTGGGTGTGGCCTAACAACTACAAGTAAGCCCCCCCGCGTAGTGCCAGATACACAAATAATGCCCCTCAGCAGTGCCAGATACACAAATAATGCCCCTCAGCAGTGCCAGATACACAAATAATGACCCCCCGCAGTGTCCGATACAGAGCCCCACACAGTGCTAACCCTTGCTGGCTTCTCCTACTGCCACCGGTGCTGCTCCTCCTGTATGAGGGATGGAAGGGGAGGAGAGCGCAGCGCACGCCTCTCCTGTGAAGTCCGGAGAGCGGCTGTGGTGAGGGTGACAGAGTCTCCGGCGGCGGAGGGCATTTAAGATATGGTGCCAGTAAGTGAGCCAATCAAAACTTGCAGTTCGGCAGCCAATCAGGTGCCGCCACTGCCGATCCACGAGCTCTGATTGGCTGACGTCTGACACCATATTAAAATGAAGGGAGGAGGAGTGCCAGTGACTGCCCAAGCCCGTGTGCTTTGTGAGCTACAGAAAATACTACGGCGAGCTACCGGTAGCTCGCGAGCTACGGGTTGGAGATCACTGGAATAGAGCAACACAAACAAAACTACATATTTAAGAACTGAAACACCACATTTAGACGGAATAAGGAAATCTTTAGCCGTCTTGCATTCCAAAAACTGGAATGAAGCTTGGTATGGACATTGGCCCTCATTCCGAGTTGATCGGTCGCAAGGCGAATTTAGCAAAGTTACACACGCTAAGCCGCCGCCTACTGGGAGTGAATCTTAGCTTCTTAAAATTGCGACCGATGTATTCGCAATATTGCGATTACTAACTACTTAGCAGTTTCTGAGTAGCTCCAGACTTACTCTGCCTGTGCGATCATTTCAGTGCTTGTCGTTCCTGGTTGACGTCACAAACACACCCAGCGTTCGCCCAGGCACTCCCACCGTTTCTCCGGCCACTCCTGCGTTTTTTCCGGAAACGGTAGCGTTTTCAGCCACACGCCCCTGAAACGCCGTGTTTCCGCCCAGTAACACCCATTTCCTGTCAATCACATTACGATCGCCGGAGCGAAGAAAAAGCCGTGAGTAAAAATACTTTCTTCATAGTAAAGTTACTTGGCGCAGTCGCAGTGCGAACTTTGCGCATGCGTACTAAGCGGATTTTCACTGCGATGCGATGAAAAAGAACGAGCGAACAACTCGGAATGAGGGCCATTGTACGCATGTGCGCGGGGAGCAGCGACATTTAAAAGGAGAGAACAGCGGCAATACATATAATTTCTGAGGAAGCCGCTGAGACTTTACAACAGGTGGGGAAACGCATCAAAGTTTTATATTTACACGGATCAGCATTCAATTTCATCCAGAGACCATCTGCCTGGTATGGACCAGCTCCAGAGATGACTGCAAAAATGGTTTAAAGCACCAGCAGTCGGGAGAAACTATACAAGGCGCATCATATGCAAGTTTTGCGGTGAGAACAAACACCTGTACAAAATCCTAATCATGGTCTGGCCAGAAGTGTTAAAGTGACTTTATTTGCATTATCACTAAGAAGCAGCTAAAAAGTTTTCACGCACAATTTACATTACTTTGGCTGCTTTACTAAATCAGCCGTATTCAGTGTCGGACTGGGGCATGAAGGGCCCACCGGGGAAATACAGTGGTAGGGGCCCATTCTTAGAAGCTTGTCTAACTCATACTTACCTACCTGACCCTCTCCATGAGGGAGAAAATGCTCTGTTCCTGGACTTTCCTGGTAATGTATGATTGCCATCACCTGTGGTGAAACACCTTTCTTATCAATTAACTAGCTCACCACAGGTGATGGCAATCAGACATTACCAGGAAAGTCCAGGAACAGAGCATTTTCTCCCTCATGGAGAGGGTCAGGTAGGCAAGTATGGTCTGACCATTAGTGCATGGTCTGGGACCCCTTGATAAATAATATATTTGGTAAATACTGCTAGTCCATGCATGATAATGTACCAGATTAATAACAATAATGCACTGTAGAAAATACACCATAGTCCTGTGCAGTATAATGTAACATATGCATAATGTATAATTAAGAGGGTGGGGCCCCAGGCAGTGGGGCCCACCGGTGGTTTCCTCTGTACCCCTATGGGCCAGTCCAAGCCAAGCCTGGGTGTATTCACATCACTGAATTTGCAATAGACTTTTGCAGCTGTGGAGCACAGAATAATATATACAGAAACATAAGAACAAATGGTTCTTTTAATATGCTCTAATCAGTTGTTACGCTGAGGACAATTGTGCGGTCTGATCAGCTGTTGAACACAGTCTGTTTATAACTAGCGAATGCTGATTGTATCTTTTAAAAGCTGTTTCTTGATACTGTTACACAAAATTGTATCTATTAATGTTGCTATAAATGTGTCAAATATAGTATCACTGAGCTGGAAAGTTATACAGCCGGTTTTTATATCTATTTTATTATTATCTATAAAATGAATGCTGATCTGTGAATAATACAATATAATTGTGTTTTTAACTTTATTTCTTGTGCGCTGTAACAGTTTTTTTTACTTTTTTAGTTAGTAATAACTGCACATGTGCACCTGCCAGGTGAGCTGGAAAACGTGAACTGTTGGTAGTTCTCGAGGACCAGGGTTGGCTACCACTGTACTAGACTAATAACAGCAATGCACTGTAGAAAATACACCATTGTCCTGTGCAGTACAATGTAACATATGCATAATGTATAATTCAAGTGCACAGTCTGGAACCTGATCCCTAGAGGAGGAGGTGGGCTCCCAGGCAGTGGGGCTCACTGGGGAATTCCCCTGTACTCCTGGGGGGCCAGTCCAGCCCTGCCCTCACACCTCGCCTACTCCCACCTGTACTACCCACACTAATACACCCTCACACCTACCCTACTCCCACCTGTACTACCCACACTAATACACTCTCATACCTACCCTACTCCCACCTGTACTACCCACACTAATACACTCTCCCACCTACCCTACTCCCACCTGTACTACCCACACTAATACACTCTCATACCTACCCTACTCCCACCTGTACTACCCACACTAATACACTCTCCCACCTACCCTACTCCCACCTGTACTACCCACACTAATACACTCTCATACCTACCCTACTCCCACCTGTACTACCCACACTAATACACTCTCCCACCTACCCTACTCCCACCTGTACTACCCACACTAATACACTCTCCCACCTACCCTACTCCCACCTGTACTACCCACACTAATACACTCTCATACCTACCCTACTCCCACCTGTACTACCCACACTAATACACTCTCCCACCTACCCTACTCCCACCTGTACTACCCACACTAATACACTCTCATACCTACCCTACTCCCACCTATACTACCCACACTAATACACTCTCACACCTACCCTACTCCCACCTGTACTACCCACACTAATACACTCTCCCACCTACCCTACTCCCACCTGTACTACCCACACTAATACACTCTCCCACCTACCCTACTCCCACCTGTACTACCCACACTAATACACTCTCCCACCTACCCTACTCCCACCTATACTACCCACACTAATACACCCTCACACCTACCCTACTCCCACCTGTACTACCCACACTAATACACCCTCACACCTACCCTACTCCCACCTGTACTACCCACACTAATACACTCTCACACCTCCCCTACTCCCACCTGTACTACCCACACTAATACACCCTCACACCTCCCCTACTCCCACCTGTACTACCCACACTAATACACCCTCACACCTCCCCTACTCCCACCTGTACTACCCACACTAATACACCCTCACACCTACCCTACTCCCACCTGTACTACCCACACTAATACACTCTCACACCTACCCTACTCCCACCTGTACTACCCATTACTAATACACCCTCACACCTACCCTACTTCCACCTGTACTACCCACACTAATACACTATCCCACCTACCCTACTCCCACCTGTACTACTCACACTAATACACCCTCACACCTATCCTACTCCCACCTGTACTACCCACACTAATACACTCTCCCACCTACCCTACTCCCACCTATTCTACCCACACTAATACACCCTCACACCTACCCTACTCCCACCTGTACTACCCACACTAATACACCCTCACACCTCCCCTACTCCCACCTGTACTACCCACACTAATACACCCTCACACCTACCCTACTCCCACCTGTACTACCCACACTAATACACTCTCCCACCTACCCTACTCCCACCTATACTACTCACACTAATACACACTCACACCTACCCTACTCCCACCTATACTACTCACACTAATACACCCTCACACCAACCCTACTCCCACCTATACTACTCACACTAGTACACCCTCACACCAACCCTACTCCCACCTATACTACTCACACTAATACACACTCACACCTCCCCTACTCCCACCTATACTACTCACACTAATACACACTCACACCTCCCCTACTCCCACCTATACTACCCACACCGGTACACCCTCACCTACCCTACTCCCACCTGTACTACCTACACTAATACACCCTCACACCAACCCTACTCCCACCTATACTACTCACACTAGTACACCCTCACACCAACCCTACTCACACTAATACACACTCACACCTCCCCTACTCCCACCTATACTACTCACACTAATACACACTCACACCTCCCCTACTCCCACCTATACTACCCACACTAGTACACCCTCACACCAACCCTACTCCCACCTATACTACTCACACTAATACACACTCACACCTCCCCTACTCCCACCTATACTACTCACACCAATACACACTCACACCTCCCCTACTCCCACCTACACTACCCACACCGGTACACCCTCACCTCCCCTACTCCCACCTGTACTACACTATTACCACTCTGTACTCTGAACCACATTTGTCTCTCTTTGCTCAGTTGTGCTCTCTTCCAGTTAGAGTACAAGCTCTTTGTGGGCAGGGCGCTCCCTACCTTTTTTTTTTCTTTGGGGGGGGGGGGGATGTATGCATTTACTTTGTTTGCCATGTAGGCTGTTTTATGTGTGTCCTGTTTATTATACTGTCCAGCACTGTGGAGCATTGTAGCCAGGGCCGGACTGGCCATCTGGCACTTCTGGCAAATGCCAGAAGGGCCGATGGCCACGTGGGCCGGTCCAGCGGTCACTGAGACGCGCTGCCGCTCAGTCCGGCGGCAGCGCGTCTCAGCTGTCAGGATTGGAGAGCTGTGAGGGACGGGGGTGAGAGCGCCGGGCGCACGCCAGCACGGCTGTGTCTGGCGCGGCGCGTATAGCGGACTTCAAAGCAGCCGCCGGTTCGTGAGCCAATCAGAGCTCGCGGACCGGCAGCCAATCAGAAGCCGCCGGTCCGCGAGCTCTGATTGGCTCACGAACCGGCGGCTGGTTTGAACGCTACACGCTGCCGCGCCAAACACAGCCGTGCTGGCGGGCGCCCGGCACTCTCACCCCCGTCCCTCACAGCCCGGAGGAGGAGGAGCAGCAGCAGCAGCAGCAGCAGCAGCAGCAGCAGTGGTAAGCAGCTGCAGCACTGGCTGCTGTGGGGGCAATTGTATACCTGGCACTGTGGGGGCAATTGGCTGGCACTGTGGGGCATTTGTATACCTGGCACTGTGGGGGCAATTGTTTACCTGGCACTGTGGGGGCATCTGTATACCTTGCACTGTGGGGGCATCTGTATACCTGGCACTGTGGGGGCATTTGTATACCTTGCACTGTGGGGGCAATTGGCTGGCACTGTGGGGCATTTGTATACCTGGCACTGTGGGGGCAATTGTTTACCTGGCACTGTGGGGGCATCTGTATACCTTGCACTGTGGGGGCATCTGTATACCTGGCACTGTGGGGGCATTTGTATATCTGGCACTGTGGGGGCATTTGTATACCTGGCACTGTGGGGGGCATTTGTGGATCTGGCACTGTGGGGGCATTTGTATACCTGGCACTGCACTATCGGGGGCATATAATGTAAATTTCGGCTCATACCGGGTGCTGTAATGTGAATTTTGGCTCATACTGTGTGGTATAATGTAAAAGGGGCAGCAGTACTAGATAGTATAAGGGGTCCTACTATTGTGGTGCATAATGCGTATAAGGGGTGTAATGGTGTGGTAAACTACACTGAAGGCCACGCCCCCTTTGAGTGACCACGCCCCCTTTCTCGGAGCGGCTTAATTACAAACCTCACATTTACATACCCCCACTTAAAAATTTCCACTTCAACCACTGGTTGTGTATATTTTAATAGAGAATGATGTACGCCTGTATGTTGTTAGAATATTAATTATATTTGTAAGAACATAGACTAATAAGTGGGAGGAGTCAGGAATAGTAAGGGGAGGAGTCAGAGGTGGGCCTGTGTGCTTCAAAAATGCCAGGGCCTATTTTTAGTCCCAGTCCGGCCCTGATTGTAGCGCTTTACGTATAATACGGCTCAACAACAACAACAACAAAAATTCTATAGTCAAAGATATTGAAATGAATTTAGGGTCATTTGAGGGTGCTGATTCCACATATGCCATTGGTTTCCCCAGATTGCCTCTATTTTTTTAGATATTGCATATACCCTGAAATTGCATTTTTCCCATAAGCGCTTTAGACCTGCTTGTCTTTGTAGTTGTGATTTGATCTTCATTGTGTACTTACTGCATCTGATACCTTTAGTTACTTGTTTCTTTGTTCACAAACATCATTAAAGAGCAAAATTTCCAGGCAAACCTGAGTTCATCTCGAAGATCTTACTGGGATTAATGAAGCCATTTGTTAAGGCCCTGAATAGAGACGGTGATTGCTTCAAGTATATTTGCAGGTCATTTCCAGAATTAAGGGGGACATTTACTAAGCAGTGATAAGAACGGAGAAGTGAGCCAGTGGAGAAGTTGCCCATGGCAACCAATCAGCACTGAAGTAACATCTATCATTTGCATACTATAAAATTATACAGAGCTGCTGGTTGGTTAATGGGGCAATTTCTCCACTGGCTCACTTCTCCGCTCTTATCACTGCTTAGTAAATGTCCCCCCAAGCATTGAAAAAATAAAAGCTGGTGTCTTTAATTGTCCACAAATTCGAAAACTTGTGAATTATTCAAATTTTATAAAATCTATGAATCCTGTTGAATCTTCTACCTGGACCAGTAATGTTCCTGTCATTAAGATTTTTTTGGGAAATCACAAAGCAGAGAATTATCAAGTATTGGTTGAAAACATGCAAAAAATTTGCAGAAGATAGGGGCAAGTATGAGCATAAAGGTGCACTTTCTTCACAGTCACCTGGACAGATTCCCAGGTAATTTAGGAGACTACAGTGAGGAACGAGGTGAGAGATTTCACCAGGACATAAAAGTGATGGAGAAGAGGTATCAAGGTAGATGGGACAGACATATGACAGCTGACTACTGTTGGGGTTTTATATGTGACTGTGGTAATCACTCCTATAAAAGAAAATCATACAAGCAGTGCTTTTTAAAGCAATAAATGTCAAAAGTTTACCATGTTTTATATGATGTTTCATCAAATAAATAATCATTTTGAGTGTCCTGAGTTTCTTTTGAAGTGAGTTGTAGGAATTTCTATATGCTAAGCTACACAGTTCTGCATATCCAAAACTTAATATGCATTTTACAGTTTTTCATGGGGCACCCAATTATCTAAAAAAGTAGAGCCAATCTGGGAAAACCAATGTCATATTAAAAATCAGCACCCTCAAATTACCCTAGCAGGACTGAAAAACTATTGACTCTAGGCATAGTGTTGGGCAGTGTAATGTATAAAATAAATATATATATATTGTCCCGCCTGCTCTGCCCGCTGCAAGCTTATTGTCTAATCTGCACTGCCCGCTGCTAGCTTACTGTCCCGTCTGCTCTGCCCGATGCAAGCTTACTATCCCGCCTGCTCTGCCTGCTGCAAGCTTACTGTCCCATCTGCTCTGCCTGCTGCAAGCTTACTATCCCGCCTGCTCTGCCTGCTGCAAGCTTACTGTCCCATCTGTTCTACCTGCTGCAAGCTTACTATCTCAGCTGTTCTGCCTGCTGCAAGCTTATTGTCCCGTTTGCTCTGCCCGCTGCAAGCTTACTATGCCATCTGCTCTGCAGACACCAGACAAACACTTCCACTTCTGAACTGGAATCTATCCCCAACTAACCATTTACAGTGAAAGGAAATGTCTGGGCTTGGTCTGGGATAAACCATTTGCTCCCCATAGTGAAGAAGTAAAAATAAAATTAAATGACACTACTGTCCCCTGATAATACTCGCTGCTGTGTTGGGCCTGCTCCACCTGATACCTGTTGTATACACGAGCAACATACAGTCTGGGGAGAATGCAGTCTGAACAGGTTAACAACAGGGTGACGTCAGAGCTGGACCACACTGTTTTATTACAATGCTCAGAGTGCGATTCCTTTCCATTTCATGTGGCTATTGGTTTCTTGAATTAATTAGAAGGTTTCTTTCCAGCGAGTGAGATTGCCTTCCCATAAGTAAGAGCGTGCTGGTCTCTGGACACGAGAGGGCTGCCGGGAAGAGATGACTCCTAGATGAGAGCATAGACTTTGTTGTATTGAGTGATGCTGTCTCACCAGGAACATGGGTCCTAATGGGTGACTCTCTACCTGTCTTACAGCCAATGCTAGTAAACAAGCCAGCGTCCACAGGCTTCGCAGACAATCTCACTTCCATTAATTATGACTGTTATATATGCCGTCTGTCAAAGACAATTTAGGCCTACTAAAAAATAAATACATGTGATGTAAAGCCATTTACGGTGCCAGCTGCACAGTGATTCCCCAGGCACCTTCCAGGTTTGCGTACAGAATACACAGAGGCCCTGCTGTATGAAGGGTACGGCGTTACGTAGCTTCGGGTCGGAGAGTAGAGACAGGAAATGAACGGACAACTTACAATGGACGTCTATCTGTACTGCCTTCTTAGTTGGGCCAGCCATGTTCTCCGCCCAGCAGGTCACATCACGCTTGTTGAACTCTTTGGAGATGTTGAAGAGATGCAGGAATATCTCTGTATATGGCCCATCAGACTGCTGTGTGGACAATATGGAGAAGCCTACTGGATTAAGGGTGTTTTCAATGGTACTAACTAAGTAACACAATCACTAGCCATAATTTATCATTAGTAACCCTTTGACGGTGGTGTGCAAGGATCTCACAAGCAATGCCTGAGAGTCCTGGGAGGAGAGACACAACGCTGTACTGAGAGGTGAGCTCTGCCAGCAAGCTTGCACCGTCACACAGAGGTACTGTAATGTTCTGGAGTTTGACACCAACATTAGATAAATACAAAGGCACAAAACCAATACAAGGTTAGGGAGCTGGATTCAGAAATATGCTAATGATGCAGGAGGCGTCTGAGGGCAAAAGATGCCCACCGTGGGCATTGGAGATCCGATTGCTGGGTCTGAAGATACAGCGTCCCATCGCCATCGCGACCATTGGCCATTTCAGTAACCCTTACTCAGAATGGCCGCCTCATCACCGCAGCCGGGGGTAGTACATCTGTATCGGTAGACACAGACACTGGACACAGCACTCCCACAAAACAGGGGGGACACAGCTTTGCAGGGAACTTCACAATACACATATATAAAGTTCTCCCTCAAGGGGGCAGATTTATCAAAGCTTGGAGACAGATAAATTGGAGAGAGATAAAGAGCCAATCAATCGGCTCCTAACTGTCACTTTTTAAACACAGCCCGTATCGTGGCAGCTAGGAGCTGATTGGCTGCTACTTTGGGGCCCATTTATTACCAAGTGATAAAACTCGTTTTGTATGATAAATGGTGCTCCGGCCAATCTTGGGAGCTGATTGGCTAGAATACCATTTATCATACGCAATGAGTTTTATCCTCCACAATTAGTTTTTTTCAAACTAATGAGGTCAGTGTAGATGTTGCCCATAGCAACCAATCAGATTCATAGTAATTGAGGTTGAATAGAGGCAAAATGCCCATCGTGTTCAACCTGTATTCTGTATTAAGTTGAGTTGATTATAATGTACCTGCTGAAGTAATGCTTTATGACTAGTTAAAAACTATAAATCATGTTCCACCCGGATTATCAACGTCAATATTTTAAAGGTTATAACCTTGGATATCATTTTCAATCAGAAATTCGTCCAATCCCCTTTTAAATGCATTTACAGAGTCCGCCATTACCACCTTCCCTGGAAAGGAATTCCAAATCCTTATTGCCCTGACAGTGAAGAACCCTTTCCTACGCTGCGTACGGAATTTTCTCTCCTCTAGCCTCAGCAAGTGCCCGCGTGTCCTAAACAGAGGTCTTTTAATAAATATTTCCTCTGATAACTCTTTGTAATGCCCCTTTACATATCTGAAGATATTAATAATATCTCCTCATAGACGCCTCTTTTCCAGTGTATACATATTCAACCTAGTAAGCCTTTCCTCGTAATCCAGTCCCTCTAGCCCTTTAATCAATTTAGTAGCTCGCCTTTGAACCCTTTCGAGTTCACCGATATCTTTTTTATACATTGGTGCCCAAAATTGAACACAATATTCCAGGTGCGGAGGTACCAATGATTTGTACAGCGGCAGGATTACACTCTCATCCCTTGCCTCAAATCCCCGTTTTATGCACGCTAGCACCTTACTTGCCTTCCTTACTGCGCTTTGACATTGTATACGGTTATTAAGCCTATTATCAATGAGTACCCCCAAATCCTTTTCCAATACTGTTACCCCTAGACTTTCCCCATTTAATATGTAGGATGCAAGTTTGTCTTTAGTCCGGAAATGTATAACTTTGCATTTTTCTATATTGAACCTCATTCTCCATTTAGACGCCCAGATTTCAAGTTTAGATAAGTCATTCTGTAGAAACTCTACATCTATTTCCGAATTAATTACCCTACACAGTTTAGTATCATCTGCAAAGATTGACACTGTGTTTTCCAGGCCTATTTCTAGGTCATTAATAAATATGTTGAACAGTAGTGGTCCGAGTACGGACCCTTGTGGTATTCCGCTCACTACTGGTGTCCAGCTTGAGGGCTTCCCGTTGACCACTAATCACTGTACCCTGTTATCCAGCCAGTTGCTTATCCATGTACAAAAGTTTTTCCTAGGCCAAGCTCCTTTAATTTGATGATCAGTCTCCTGTGAGGCACTGTATCGAAGGCTTTTGCAAAATCTAGGTAGACCACATCCACTGCTTTTCCCTGGTCAAGATTGTCGCTCATTTCCTCATAGAAGCTAACCAAGTTAGTTTGACATGATCTGTCCCTCACAAACCCATGCTGGTTCTTGCTAATAATCTTAGCGGTCTCCAGATACTCTTGTATGCTATCCCTTAGAATTCCTTCAATATTTTCCCTACTATAGATGTCAAACTAACTGGTCTGTAGTTACCCGGATGATTTTTGGATCCCTTTTTAAATAATGGCACTACCTCAGCTATACGCCAATCCTTCGGTACCATGCCTGATCTAATTGAACTATTGAAAATCAAGTAAAGGGGTCTTGTTAGTTGTGACCTAAGCTCCATAAGAACCCTCGGGTGAAGTTCATCAAGGCCAGGTGATTTATTAATCTTAATTTTGCTTAGTCTTTCCCGGACTACTTCTTCACTTAAACAAGTATCTAACCACAAATAATTACTGTCACTATCGTTATGCACTACTCCCACCATCCGTTCTTCTCTGGTGAACACTGATGAAAAAAAATTTGTTCCGTATTTCCACTTTTATTTCATCATCATTTATCAATACTCCAAATTCATCTTTTATTGGACCTATGTTCTCCTTTTTTAACCTTTTACGGTTTATGTATTTAAAAAACTTTTTAGGATTGGTTTTGTTTTTTTTCCATCAATAGTTTTTATTGAAATTTTTTGCATTGTAAACAGGGGTACAAAAAGGAAAAAGGAAGGGAGGGGGAAGTAGGTACATACGCACGTAAGAAAGCGCTTTAACAGACATATGCAGACAATTCAAAGTCGATCACACCAATACATTGTAAGGCAAACAAAAAAATAATTAATGGAGGTGGCAGGGCGGCAATGGGCTTGAAGTAAATATAACACAAATAGGAGGTCTTTGCTGTTTTTTTAGGGGGGGGGGGCCACATCAGCCGATGTGCTGGGGGGTGATTGTACAGGGGTTCGGGGACGTAGTATCAATGCAGCACCCTTACCCTCCGTGGTAAATAGATGCCAAGGCATCCAGCGCACAAATGGAGATTTGGCAGTGAAGGAGTATGGGATGTGTTCAGTCTCCATCAAGAAGTGCAGCTGTATTTTGTGTATCACCTTCAACACTGGAGGTGGTGTGGGTTGTTTCCAGTTTTGGGCTAAAGCCGCACGTGCAGCAAGGCAGATGTGGCCTAGGACATAATGTAGATGTACCCCCATGCTTCGCGGGTATATATTCAATAGAGCTATAAGCGGGGAGGGGGAGAGGTCGAGGTTCAGGACTTTATTGATAAGGCCAAATACTTCTGTCCAGTACCCTTGGATATGGGGGCAAGACCAAAAAATATGGAAGAGGTGGCCAACCTCTCCGCATAGGCGCCAACAAAACTTCGAACATGTTAGGATTGGTTTTACTCTCTATAGCGATTTGCTTTTCGTTTTCAATTTTAGCTGCTCTTATTGCTTTTTTTGCATCTTTTATTGTATTCCTTTTAGTACTGGAATGACTCCTCCTTTCCATTAAATTTAAATGCTTTGAAAGCACACTTTTTTTTATCCATTTCTGCCTTGACCTTCTTGTTAAGCCACATCGGTTTGCGTTTGGTACTCCTGCATTTACTGCCCATGCGAATAAATAAATTGTAAATATTGCTATTTAGCAACCCTTTTAAAGCATCCCACATTTCCGAAGTGTTCTTGCTATGAAACAAAACTTCCCACTCAATGTTGTTTAGTGCACATCTCAGCATACTGAAATTAGCTTTCCTAAAGTTAAATGTTTTGGTGGAACCCCTATAGCTATGTTTCCTGAAACTGATGTTGAATGTGATCATATAGTGATCACTGTTATCCAAAGTCTCCCCAACTTTAGTGTTTGATATAATGTCCACATTATTAGTAATTAATAGATCCAGAGTAGTTTTACCCCTAGTTGGGTCCTCGACTAATTGAGACTAGTTATGATCCTTTAACATATTTAAGATCCTGTTGCCCCTAGCTTTAACACTTGAATCATTACTAAAATTTATATCACGATAATTAAAATCCCCAATCACTAGGATGCCCCCCAATCCCGCAGCCCTTTCGATTTGCTGCAAGAGTTGTTCTTCCTCATGTATGCTAATATCCGGCTGTTTGTAGCACGTGCCTATGACTAGTTTATTTTGCATCAATACCCCCACTTGAAAGTTCAACCCATCATTTGAGATTCCACCAATCATTTTATAGAATGTATCATATGAAAGATAGCTATAATTCAATTGGTTGCTTTGGGCAACTTCTCCACTTGCCCTTTTCAGAAGCGTTGATGATACATATCCCCTTTTAACTCTTACTTACCTCCACTTCATATTGAGGACTCACATCTGGTAAGATCCAGGTGGCCGTTGGTCTGGGCTGACCGGCCACATTGCACTGAAGGGTTAGATTATCCCCTTGAAGAACGGTGAGGTTTTGATCTGCAATGTAGACCTCTGGTCGTTCTAGGGGGAAGCACAGCAAATGTGGTGGTCATATGCTTGGGCTAACCTTCAGCTTCATGGTATATCTAACATAATGCACAACAATCAGACCTAGGGATGATTTACACTGTCCAGAGATAAACAGGACACTTACCACACTGAGAGATGTTGGCATCCTCTAGGAAAATCTCTGCACCGTCTATCCAGCAGCTGAGAGACTGGTTTCCAAGGTCAGCCCACCCCTCGTCCCTACGAATCTGTAACCAGCGCACTTCGCAGGAACACTGGAAGGGGTTTTCCGTCAGGACTCTGGAAGGAGGAAAGTCAAACACCAGGAAAGTTGGGGAACCCACCATGTTCAAACTCCTCAACCATCAAAGGACTCCAACATGACCATGAACAATGTAAAGCTCAACTAGTCCAACTGATAGGGATGGTTCTAATCCTAAATAAAGACACCCTGCAAACATGGCCTGTTTAGGGGCACATAGGAGAGAGAGAGAGAGAAAAAGAGAGAGAGAGAGAGAGAGAGAGAGAGAGAGAAACCCCGTCATAGTCTATGCCCTCTAAATGTGACCATAAAGTTTAGCCTACTGGCTTAAGAGCTGACTTTAGCAAACTAAAATAAAATTTGAAGCTTACATTATTTGCAATCTGGGGTTTCAGAGCCAGATCATCCATTAGACAACTTAGACTCCTGCCTACAGCCTAGTGGACAAAGAGGAACCCAGATTGCTGCAACCTCTTGCATCTGGGTTCATTTAATTTACAGAGCGAGAGAAGGAGTACCAAACATAAATCTTGTCTAGGGCCGCATGGGGCCGTAATCAGACTCTGGCTATAGCAGGTCTCCTGAAAGCTCCTAGGATCCCAGGCTGTGGGGGTCATTCCGAGTTGATCGCTCGCTAGCAACTTTTTGCAGCGCTGCGCTCAGGTTAAATCTCGGCAAAACTGTGCATGCGTATGCACCGCATTGCGCAGGCGCGTCGTACATGTACAAAGAGGATCGGTGCTGGGCGATGGATTTAACGAAGAATCCGTTCGCACAGCCGATCGCAAGGTGATTGACAGAAAGAGGGCGTTTGTGGGTGTCAACTGACCGTTTTCTGGGAGTGTTTGGGAAAACGCAGACATGTCCAATCGTTTGCAGGGCGGGTGTCTGACGTCAATTCCGGGACCAAAAAGACTGAAGTGATCGCAGCGGCTGAGTAAGTCCAGAGCTACTCAGAAACTGCAAAAAACTTTTTTGTGCCGTCAGCTGCGAAAGCAATCGCACACTTGCTAAGATAAAATACACTCCCCCATAGGCGGTGACTATCTGATCGCAGCGCTGCAAAAAGTTGCTAGCGAGCGATCAACTTGGAATGACCCCCTGTATACGTTCCTCCTGCTAGAGTTTGCCTAACTGACACAAGCAGTGCTATTGTCGGTGCCCCTCATACTTAAACTTTTCATGCAGGTATGAAGCTCATGTGCAGGGGCTTCAACAACTCTACTATTAAAAGAGTCTCACGTCACCAGGAGAGAGGAGGACAGTACGACAAGTACGCTACACCTAAAACTATTTTTTTTCTTCACATTAACTTGAAATATTCCAACTGCAGACTAACGGATCTATTCATGAAGCGGTGAAAAGAGTAGAGAAGTGAGCCTGTGGAGAAGTTGCCCATGGCAACCAATCAGCTGCTCCGTACAATTGTATAGTATGCAAATTATAAATGTTACTTCAATGCTGATTGGTTGCCATGGGCAACTTCTCCACTGGCTCACTTCTCCACACTTTTCACTGCTTCATGAATAGACTTAGGCCCACCATTTATGAAGCCTTGAAGAGTGACAATATAGCACGGTGATAAAGCCAATCAGCTCCTATCTTCCATGTTACAGGCTGTGTTTGAAAAATGACAGATAGAAGCTGGTTGGTTGGCACTTTATCACTGTATTATTTATCACTCTCCAAGGCTTGATAAATCTGGGCCTAAGATTATTGCAAAAGTATCTCTCAATATCTAACTAGGACACATTCCCACAGCCAAATGTTTTTAACAAATAATCTATACATATATATATATATATTTTTTAAATGGCTTACAATATTGTATAGCGAAGTCATAAGCCTTATTTATTGGTGTAACAAGCACTGAGAAATAAATTATATATCATACACTTGGATATGACCTCTGTAAACCTGACTTAATTTAAGGGGCCTATTTAATTAGCGGTAGGGTTTACCGCGGGCTAGTAGCAGCGCTGCAGTTATGCCGGCTTTCTGCTCGCACCCTCCCGAGGTGTGAACAGAAATCCTCAGTAAGTAGTGATTTTGCCATTACCACGGCCGCCGCTAGTGCATTAAAACATATCTCCGGGCAATTAACCTGGAACATATGGGTTAACGCGAGTTAGTTGCGGGTTTACCACAGGAGGAAATGGGCTTAGCATTGAATGGCTCCAGCCTAGAGGCAGAACTCTGGGAGGCAACGGAGTCATCTGCCGCCGGGCTCCTGCTCTGAAGGGGGGCACCTCTCCTCCCATTCTGTGACACTAGTAAATTAAGTTAATTGATAGCTGCTGCTATCTTTTCAGTGGCCGACTTCATCACTGGTCCCTGCACCTTACAAATCACACCCTCTTTATTATACACATTTTACAAGTGTCACACCCAAGATTAGAACCCACAACCTATTACACTGGAAGCAGACACCTTACTGATGAAGCTGTTTGCTCCTGTATAGGAAATATGAGAATTTTAACTATATGAAGATACTTCTCTGACAATTACACGTAACTTCATATAGATAGCATTCTCATGCTTCCTCTACAGGAGCAAATAGCTCCATCAGTAAAGTGTCTGCTGTCACACACACACACACACACACACACACACACACACACACACACACAAATAGGGGGGCACCAATATTTATCTTGCCTCCGGGCAACTGGGACGAACTTACGCCACTGCTCCAGCCGTTATATAATATATACAGTAGTGGGAAAATAGAATACATATCAGAAAACATTTGGTAGATAAAAGCTTATGCCTTCAGTTACACAATTATACACACATACAGCGACTGTTATGCAGAGAGACAAGGGGACCTACAACTCCTGGAGAGGAAGGCTGTAAAACGTCCTCCATGACAGGGAGATCAGGGAGTTAGAAGACAGGTTTCTGTGGACAGAAGGAGAGAAATGAGCTTAAGCATGATTTTAAGCAGATGTGTTTGCGCGTCTGACACTGCATGATGGGAAGGGGGAACGGTCGGGTCAGTGGGATCAGAATATACGTCTGCTGATGCTGAAACCAGTGACATCATCATCCCCAAATTATCAAGATAACAATAGGATCTAAAGAAAAATCTGAGGCTGAAATATCATGATATATATATATATTGCGTACAGTTGCTTGGGTTCTGTATATTATGCCGATATTCACCAAGTCGACCCTGATGAAGTGTCAACATGTTCAGAATGTCAACATTGTCTGTTTAAGGTAAACCTAATCCTAACCCTACTGCTAACCCTAACCCATAAACCAAACATTAATCCCTAATCCTAACCCTACTGCTAATCCTAACCCATAAACCAAACATTAATCCCTAATCCTAACCCTACTGCTAACCCTAACCCATAAACCAAACATTAATCCCTAATCCTAACCCTACTGCTAACCCTAACCCATAAACCAAACATTAATCCCTAATCCTAACCCTACTGCTAATCCTAACCCATAAACCAAACATTAATCCCTAATCCTAACCCTACTGCTAACCCTAACCCATAAACCAAACATTAATCCCTAATCCTAAACCTAACCCTAATGTCGACACTTTCGCAAGGTCAACATTTCCAGGGCCATAAAGAGGGAGGTGCAGCCGGTGCCGTTGCAACAGGGCAGAGTACCTTGGGGGCGGTACTCTCGCTGACCGTGTATCTGGCTAGCAGGGAGCCATTCGGCACCCTGTAGTCTGTTTCATTGTTGCTATGGGCAACATCAACAGTTCTAAAAAAAACTCCCACCTTAGTAAATTTACCCCCATGTCTAAGGTAATTTCTCAGTACTGCAGCTTAAGTGTAGGGAAATCATTTCTTAATACTACTACTACTACTACTACTACTGTTACTACTACTACTACTAATAATAATAATAATAATTGCAGCAAAAGGCTTTTGCCTGAGTTATGTAACTGGTTTCTAGAGAATTAATGAGCAAAAATATTTGTCAGTGCACAAAATGGCCGCTACAGCTACAGTATATATATATATATAGTCCGACTTGACAACACTCCCTGAAATAGTAGCAATCTCCCTGACTCCCTGAACAATCTAGCAAACTCCCTGATAGTCAAGTACTGTATGTGTATATAGGTGACAGACAAACAATGTGTGGCATTAAAGCACAAAGAGCACATCTCTCATATATGGAAATCGGTGTCCTGTCAGTACTGCCTGCATTTAGCTGGGTGACGACAGACCCCGGCAGCTGTAAATAACAATACGCGTGCCTACACTCCGTGATCCTTTCCACACTGCCCTGCGCAGTGGGGACAGATACATTTCAGCTCTTGTCAGGTCAATGATTGGCCACAGGGGAATGAAAATGAGCTTTCGCTGTCAGTCCCCACACGCAGTCCCTCCTGTACCCAGCTGCTGAGAGATAGTATTCTGCTGCAAGCATCGATTTCCAGCACGCAAGGCCATCTGACTGCAATCACTTCACGCCGTCACCAACGGCACCGAGGCCTATCCATCTCTGCGCTGCCTCGGACAAAACGCAGCATTCAAAAGTGCCTGGCTAACATTCACATACACGTTTTATGCAGTCATTAATATGATTACACCAACACTATAGCCCAGAGAGTACAAAATTGCATAGTGATGAAGTACCAGCCAATCAGCTCATGGCTGCCATATTACAAGCTGTGTTTGAAAAATGACAGTTAAGAGCTGATTGGCTGGTACTTTATCACCATGCAATTTATCACTCTCCAAGGCTTGATAAATCTGGGCCTATATGACTAGTTTTGTACACGTGGGGCCTAAATATAAGGCTTGCACTTATTGCAGCAATACGTGTCATTATTCTATCATATCGTATCACGGCAATGACATATTACATATCACTCTGGTGAACATGTGTTGAGGCACTTCTAGTCCCAATGTTATAATAATACAGTAAATATATAATATAACGATGGTGTGCTTTTATATATAGCAGGAAATCTAATCTATAACGTATACTGTACCTAAAAGTGACAACCGCAGAAAATAATAATAATGAATAGTTGTCGCCTATGGTCAATGCCACCCTGAGATTAATATGCACAAGAAGGGGAAGTATACAGAAAGTATTAATATTGAAAAACAGGGACATGGTGGGCGGGGGATTCCAGGGATGTTTTTGTAAAACCTGGGATTGCCCCTTTAAATCAGTTATTGTTGGCAACCATTTTTCCGGGTGGGAGGTCTAAATGATTGATTGCAGACGTGCTGGTAAATCACTGCAGTCACCCCCTATGATGGGAAGGGTACCTGCAACAACACAGAAGTCAATGCACAGAAGTCCTTTGTTACAGACTAGGTGGAAGGCTGAACCAATGATATAGACCAGCAGGGAGGAGAACATAGCGTGAACCATTCACCCCAAGACTTTCTGGCAACAGATGCAGAGTTTATATTCTCTTGATGTTTCATTATACTATCTTTCCCGGTCAGGTGATTGGACTGCACACCAGAATCCTGGCCGTAAAGCCGTATCTTTATGAAACACTTTCTACACACAGATATATAAGTGCAGCTGGTGCAGGAATGAGACGGGCGCCATGGAGCACATGTAGGATGGGCGTTATTCACTGTCAGGGAGCTGATGTATGTGAGGGTATCGGATGTCTGTACCACACTGATCAGCAGATGGAAACGTGAAAGGTCTGCCAGCCTGGGACACAGCTACAACATGATCAGGGGTCTCTGACATAGGCAAACGCAGGGGGGGGGGGGGGGGGGGGGTCCGGTTGCCCGGAAACCCCCCTTCTCTTGGCAAGTGACTCAAATTTTGACAATAGCAACGGTATGTAATATGATTACTAGAGCTGCTGCCACATCATGCAAGTAAATAGACAGAGCAGAGCTGCTACACGTGCCCAGTGGTAGCAGCTTCTTCTATCAAGTTTGTTGTGTGTGGATCTGAGCACTCAATCAGTGCACTGGACCAGAGAGTAGCTACCAGGAAGGAGAGACAGGAGCCTTATCAAGAAGTGGGAGAATGTGTTATTAGAAAGTGCAGTACTGGTTCCACTGTGTTTGCGTATTTAGTATGTTTAACCTTTTTATGACCACTTATCTTATTTATATTATTTAAATGTTTGATTCAGTCTATACTATAGACTATCTATAGTGTTACATATTAATACTGTATTCCATGTTCTGCCGAGTGGTAGACTGTGGATTACATTTGGAAACCCCCTCTAGAAATCCTGCGTTTGCCACTGTCTGATGTGTATTCTGACAGATAATCGATATGACCTCCTGCATATGCCATAAAGCAACCACCCATTGTACTCTCAGGCGCGGATTACGCATTGCGGAGGGATCTTGCTATTTGTCGCACTGCGTCTGCTCCATAGCCGACCATACGCGACTTTGAGTCGGCTTCGCGCTCATCTCGGCCGTAGCTCCACTTGTAACTGGGCGACAAAAGGGGCGTTTGCGCCTGGGATAACCGTACCCTGTACATGTGGGCCATTTGGAAGAAGGTACGCAGAGATCCGTCCGATTTCAGGTGCAAATTCACACAGATAGAGGCAGCGACTACCTTCACAAGTGTTGAGTGGTACCAACCAACCAGCTAAAACTGCCTTGTTACATGCCGTGCTAGAAAAAGGACAGCCAGGAGCTGATTAGTTGCTATGAGCAACTTCTCCAATTTATTTTTCTCTAGGGGGCCTATTTATCAATTAATATTTATGGGATTTCCCCCCCGAGGCAGATGTCTCCAATGTTTTTCTTCAACATTTATTTACTAACGAAGTTATTCAGAGCTGTTAGTAAAAAAATAAAATAATTGCAATTTGGCAAAACCATTTTGCACTGCAGGTGGGGCAGATGTAACATGTGCAGAGAGAGTTAGATTTGGGTGGGGTGCGTTCAAACTGAAATCTAAATTGCAATGTAAAAATAAAGCAGCCAGTATTTACCCTGCACAGAAACAAAATAACCCACCCAAATCTAACTCTCTCTGCACATTTTACATCTGCCCCACCCTGCAGTGCAAAATGGTTTTGCCCAATAGCTAACTTTTTTGGTTTGCTAACAATTCTGAATAACCCCTTAAATGTGTTGCTTTGTATAGCTATCTCTTTGTGGGCGGATGTACTAAAGTTGAAAATGAGGCCAAAACTCTGAAAATGCAGTTTTCTGTGTTTTGGCCGCATTCTCCAAATGTACCAAGCTGTGGAATGTGATACATTCCGAAGCTTGGACCCGATTGGTAACGCCATCTGTAGATGGCTTCTTCTTACGTTCTAATCTCAAAGGGATCTAATCAGATCCCTCCCAGTGTCCCCTGTGGCACAAACGTCGCACCACGCATGCACAGCAGGACTTCCGGGTCCTAATCCTGAAAGTCCTTCTATCGCAAAAGACAGCTGTTATCACGAGAGCTACTGTACTGCAGAACAGCTGCAGCAATGTCCGAGACCAGTACTTTTGTATTGCCCTCCATTTCCAGACAAGCCAAATACCATTCTCTGGGGTACATTTACTAAGCAGTGATAAGAGCGGAGAAGTGAGCCAGTGGAGAAGTTGCGTATGATTGGCAACCAATCAGCACTGAAGTAACATCTATAATTTGCATACTATAAAATGATACAGAGCTGCTGATGGGGAAATATCTCCACTGGCTCACTTCTCCGCTCTTATCACTGCTTAGTAAATGTCACCCTCTGTCTCCAAACTACCAGAGAAGAGTCAAGTCTATCCAGGAGATACGTCTGCTCGAGAGTCTTCAAGATTGTTCTAGAGCCAATTGCACCTGCCTCGAGAAAAGCGTATACCTAACAAAACAGGACTCCGAGGGCGGGATGTACTAAAGGAAAAATGCAGTAAAACCCCCAAAAACGGGGGTTTTACCGCATTTTCAAATGTACTAAGACCCTACCGCCAGTTTTTCGCCGTCCAGAATATATCGCCATCTCTGGATGGCAATACCCCCCTATAGAAGGCTATAGGCTTCTTATCACCGACCGCCCCAACCCGCACCTCCGCTGCCCCCGCCACAGACGCCGACCCCTCTCCCCTCCGGCATACCTTCCTCCAGGAAGCCTGGACCCGGAAGGTAATCTCCTCTTCCCCCTAGCAACGCAGCCGAGGTCCTTCCGGCTGAAGGGGGGAGGAGGAGGCGCCGGTGGCAGCCTGCTGCTGCTTCCCGGTGTCTAGGCGGTGTGAAGATCCCGGGGAGGTGACGGAGACCTCACAGGTATCGCGGGGGGCCTCCGTCACCGCATTGCGATATTGATCTCATATGTTAGTATCTTATTCTTAATACATCACGCCCCGAGTACCATATATTTCTACGGAAGTTTTCAGGTCTGTTCACAGCACATGTTGTGTTTTGAATGTGAAAACCGTTTGATAGTAAATCAAAATTCCCTGTGTGGCGGCGTGTCGCCAACAGCATCACAGACAGGAACCTGAAACCCAAACAAAGCAAAACTATGATTCACAAGAACAAGGCAAAAAACACAAACGTAAGACAACAACTAGGAGATATAAACACACTGTATAATCAGCCGCAGATGGCCAGCCTTTATGGTATGACAATGAACCCAACAATACTTCATCTTCCTTTATCGAGGACTCTCTTAGTGACGGGACCCTCTGTGAGCGAATGCTGTTTGTGTCTGAGATTGTTTACGCCTTTGTCATTTACGATAGAAATGAGTGATGGTAAATGTCTAATGTTGTAAGCTATTTTACATGACTGTATTTTTTGTATCTGTCTTTTATTTCATGTCCTCTTATCATCGGAATCTGGCGTCTAAAAATAAACATTTATTTACCTCATCTTGGGGTGTCCTAATTAATGGAGTCTGTTAAAATAGTGGAACTTTGTTTTTCTTTCTCATTTTCTTTTACCTCCAAGTTCACAGAAATGTCATCCCGTGTATTGTTTAGGCAGACTTACTCCCCACGCTTTCATCGTTCTCGCCCATCTAAGTATTCCAACGACAGCGAGGGCGCAGCCTTTCAGAGATTTCTATACATATATGCTTATACAGTATGGTGGTGTGATTTGCCCCACCACGTCTTCGCCCTTGCCGTGCTATGGCGTCTAGAATAATGTATAGAAAATAGAATTTTTTTTTATTTTTAATGCAAAATTAGCATTTTTAAATCCCATTTACGCTTCAGTATTGCAAGTTCCACAGAAAGTCTGACACCCACCAATTCCTGTAAAAAAAGAATGAAATCCGATTTTATGGCCTTCATTTGGAGATAGCTGACCAGTGATGGCTTCTGGAGACTATGGCCCTCATTCCGAGTTGATCGCTCGCTAGCTGCTTTTCGCAGCAGTGCACACGCTAAGCCGCCGCCCTCTGGGAGTGTATCTTAGGTTAGCAGAAGTGCGAACGAAGTATTCGCAATATAGCAAAAAGATTTGTCTTTGCAGTTTCTGAGTAGCTCGAGACTTACTTTTCCAGTGCGATCAGTTCAGTGCTTGTCGTTCCTGGTTTGATGTCACAAACACACCCAGCGTTCGCCCAGACACTCCCCCGTTTCTCCAGCCACTCCTGCGTTTTTCCCAGAAACGGCAGCGTTTTTTCGCACACACCCATAAAACGGCCAGTTTCCGCCCAGAAACACCCACTTCCTGTCAATCTCACTCCGATCACCAGAACGAAGAAATTTCTTCGTTAAGCCGTGAGTAAAATACCAAACTTCTTAGCAAATTTACTTGGCGCAGCCGCAGTGTGAAAATTGCGCATGCGCAGTTTGCGGAAAATCGATGCGATGCGAAGAAAAAGAACGAGTGAACAACTCGGAATGAGGGCCTATAGACCTATCAGCCTTAGGGGCAAATGTACTAAGGGGCTTATTTCTGAACATTATTTTGCTATCGCTGAATGTATTAAAGGGCTTAAGGAGCAGTTTTCGTGAAAAACTGCTCCAAACCCTTAAATTGTAATTTTTTTTAGTCACAGCACAGAAGCAGGACCCGGTGCCGGGCAGTCTCTTATAGTAACGGACACCCGCTCCTGCGACTGGTTAGTATAAAATTTGGGTGGGTGTGCGGTGCGGGGGTAGTAGCGACGGTGGGGGGGACTTGGCAGCAGTGGTAGCTACGGGCAGTGGCGCATGCGCAGAAAGACATTGAGGTATTTCTAGGAAAAATACCCCGATGATGCTCCGGAGAGGCATCGCGGGGACAGAGCCTGAACGCAAGCTCTGTCCCTGCATGCGATAATTGATACATCTATGCGATGTACTCAGTTGTCGCAGTGCGAGTTTGGTCGCGTTTATCACCTGTCATCCGCATCATCAGATAAGGATGGTGATAAATTGAACGCAGCTCTACCGCTGGCTTTTTGCCCTTTGAAAATTATTCCTCCTTTATGTCTATATAATAATGTACTTTGGGGGTCATTCCGACCCAATCGCTCGCTGTAGTTTGTCGCAGCGCAGCAATCAGGTCGGAACTGCGCATGCGCCGGTGCCGCAGTGTGCCGGCGCATGGCAGTCGCCGTTGCCTAGCGATTGCCTCCGAGACAGAGGCGGTCGATGGGCGGGAGGGGGCTGGATGGTGGCGTTAAGCCGCCGTTTAGAGGGAGCGATCCAGCCAACGCAGGCGTGGCCGGACCGTTGGGGGGCGGGCCGAGGCGTCTGTGTGACGTCTCACGCAGCCGCTGCGGCCAGCGGCAGTGACGAACAACTCCCGGCCAGCCTCAGGAGCTGCGCTGGCCGGGAGTTACTCCAGAAATACAAAAGCATTGCCGCTGTGCAATGCTTTTGTACTTGTGTGGGGGCAGCCCGGCTGACATGTGGGGCGGGCTAGCCCTGTGCTGGGCGTCCCCCCGCATGTCAGGGAAGATGATCGTAGCTGTGCTAAATTTAGCACAGCTACGATCAACTCGGAATGACCCCCTTTGTAAGGTTTCCATACTAAGAGGTCTGTTTTCTCTGTGGATTAAATGGTTAGCGCCAGCAATAACACGTAACATAACAAGTATGGTAGCGGCACCTGTTCCGTCACAATACCTGTTCTGTTATTACTGTTTCAGGATGCTGATAACAGTTTCGTTTGGTTCAAATGATTTTATTCTACAAGTGCTTTTTAGTGAATGGTTTTTTTTTTAAATAATCTTTTAAATCCACTTTATGTTTTTCGTTTTTTTTTTTCAATATCTTTTTTTTTTTATTGCACTAGTAAAGTTGGAAGTCGCTTAGTCTTAAGCCAGTGTAGTGCACAGGGGGCCTGAGGGCCACATGCAGGCTGACCACATAAAACAGCACGAAGCAGGGAAAACCCCCCACAATTTTGCAGGTGGAGATCTGGGACAAAATGTGGCTGAATCCTGTAAAGTCCTTGATCCAATTTTTTGGTTGCTGCAAATGATAACTTTTCTGCAGTCAATTAAATGATGTTTTCCAACTTGCCTAGTCAGCCATCGGTTAATCTGCTGTTGTGTACACACTGAGCTGGTGTGCAGATCTCACAAATGTGACCTGATGTTGCTCCGTAATGAGGGGGCTCCTTTCTGAGACCAAGGGCCACGTGACGCCTCTGAAAACAATGTCATCTACCCCTGTCCTGCTGTCATTAAGCAGCGGGCTGCTATAAAATAATACGTGTTATTTAGTTTGGAAATCTGGAGACTATTCTTTGGTGATGCAGTCAGGATTCCAGCGTTCGACATCCCGGCAGTCGGAATACATTGTTTGGCTGCCGGTTGCACTGCCTGAGTAATTTATCATTCAAACCCATGATAGGTTGTCATTTAAATTGCAATAAAGGATCATTAAATGAGAAAAAAAAGTGACAGACAAAGTAGCTCTGCTCCTCTCCAAGCTTATCAGCAAGATGTGAGGGGGATAATATGTTTATCAGGAATTAGCAGGTAAGGTCACCAGAGGAGAAGTGCGGCACCAAGGGACTGGAAAATGCCTACCTATGAGAAAGACATTCCCATTAAACCTTAAAATAAGGCCTTCATTTTTTCTCCTTTCTAATTACTCATCGAAATCACCTCATCGGTGAGAACTCCATTAGTGCCGCAGGGCCCTGCCAGAAACGCTCTCCCGCAATTAGGAACGCTCCAGGAGAACACTTAATAACTTTTAAAAACAACAAAACAACTGCTCGATAAGCCATTTTATTAATGACAAGACAAAATCATCCTAACTAAAGCAGAAGGCCTCTGAAGGTAAGCTCAGATGGGTAATCAGTGGCAGGAAGTAATATGGCGGGAAGGGCGCTGGAAGGAGGGGGCCTAAAATATTTGTACTACCAGGTACTCTACTCTTTTGCCGCAGCTCAATTAGGCCAATGTCCTATTATCCAGAATCCAATTCCTTCATTTTTCAGCCCATTCAGTTCTACACTCTTATTAAAAGATCAATAAACACTTTAATTTAACCCCTTACCACCTACATGTCAAAGGGCCAATACTCCTACAGGTGTCAATGTTATAAATGCGGTAAATCCTCCGTAAATGGCTTGACAGGGCCGGACTGGCCCATAGGTGCACAGGAAAAACCCCCGGTAGGCCCCACAACCTGAGGGCCCACCCCCTCCTTTAGGGAACAGTGCGCAGCCTAGAACCTGATCACAGTGCACAGTCTGGAACCATAGTCCATTACATTATAATGCACAGGACTATGGTGTATGTCAAGACTCTATGGAGGCTGGCCACACCCATAAGTATGGCCCTCTGCCAGTGCATTTCCCGGTGGGCCCTTCCTGCCCCAGTCCGACACTGTGGCTCGCCATGTGTGTTTAAAAGGGCCCACAGCACTTATCAGAGATATCTGCTGCGGACCCGTGGCACAGCAGGCACCATAGGAATCTATGGGCCTACAATGGGCCAGTACGGGCCCATTTGGAGTAAGCTCTAGAAAGCATAACCTTCCGATCTTCTGCAGGACAGGCAACAGGGGAGGAATACATAGCACTTTACTTACATGTGAGTCATGCGAGGGTTCATTTGGAAAGCGTCTTCAGAGATGTACTTCAACCCGGTGTTAGAGATAGTCCTGTGCAATACAAAAACATGCAGGCGTTTCTTAGTGAGGAATAAAAACGAGTTTTATTATTATTAATATAATGAGCAAAAGGTGTAACATGATGACCTGTAAGACTTTGTGTCTAATTCCGACCTGATCTCTCCTCTGCGTTTTTGCAGAGGTCTGCGATCTGATAGCCGCCGCCCAGACAGAGTGGAAACCCGCCCCATGCAAGTGTGTGAATGCATGCGTACGCCGTGCTAAAACTTCACCAATCAGCGGACATCTGCGTATCCATTCGGAACTCACACACCATCGAGGGATTTTTCCAGTCTGTGCGTAGCCCAGGACTTACTCCTACAGTGCGAAACAAACCGGCTGATCGGGGCCGGAGAGGACGCCACACACCCGCCCTGAAAACGCTTGGGAATGCCTGAGTTTTTCCCGACACTCCAAGAAAACGGGCAGTTACCACCCACAAGCGTTTACTTCCTGTCAATCAGCCTGCGTTCGCCTAGCGATTAAAAAAAAGAAGTTTTTTTTTAATGTTTGGAGTCACGCATGCGCATTACGGTCCATGCGCAGTCATTCAATAATCGGCCGCTGTGCGAATTCAGGTCTGAATTAGGCCCATTGTAAGGCATCACATGTGGTATATTCTTACATATACAAGGCCTCGGTCTGATTAAAACCAATGTTGGAGACAAATAAAGTACCAACCAATCAGCTCCCAACTGTCATGTTACAGACTGTTTGAAAAATGATAGCTAGGAGCTGATTCGTTGGTACCTTATCTCTCTCCATGGCTTAGTACAGTACATAGGCTCCTTTATCTCTAATCCTAAACTCCGACTACTCCCAATGTTAATGGGTCTAACAAAGTCGCATGAGACGGAACAGTTCCATGCGCTCGTTAGGTCGCTGTCAAGTCACCTCCCTGAAACACCCATTTCTCATAGCGCAGTTCGTTCAACCCATGCGCAGCAGCGATCTCAGTCAGTAAGCGGCTGGTGGATCCTGTGCATGTGCAGTCACCAATTTCTTTCCTTGGCGCGTGTGCAATATGCCGGAATCCGCAAGATGCTTCCGAATCTACGGATCCGTCCAACTGAGAATCAGGCCAAGGATGAGGAGATACAAGATGGCTCCCGCACAGTCCAGCAGCCAATAGGACGATGATGAGGTAACATATGCACACAGCACAGGGTGGGCATGTTCCCTCATAAAACAAACCGGCTGTTGGAACGCTTACAACAATATTTTAACAGTAGTTTAATAAAAAAAAAAAAAAAACATAATGGCTGACAATGAAATATGGGCTGCACGACTGTGTAAGGAAATTGGGGATGGCCTACTGAACCTGGTCTCCTTATTGCCTCCAATTTCGTTCTCCTCTCCCGTTACCCCCAGGCCCAAGGTCATATGCTTTCTCCTCACACTTCCTGAATCATCTGTCTCCCCCACCCCCTTGTGGTACTCAGAAATGTGATGACAGGAAAAATGAATGTCTATCCACCCGGAGACATATAAGGAACAGAACGGAGAGTTGAGTACTCACAGATTCTTCAGCTCTCTGAAGTTCTTCATGTCCACCCGAGTTAGGTTCAACAAGTCCTTCTGGTTCTCGATAACGCTGTAGAATAAAAACACGCACATCAATCAAAATTCAAGGATTCCCCGGGGAAGTGCAGTCAGATCCTCAAGGCCCCAAATGTCTGCAACGCAATGTCACCCAAATACACAGCCTGGGTCATTATACTGTAACACTTCACTGAGCAAAATCCTTGACCTCTATTTGACCGCCTCACGGATGAAAATTTGCATCATCAGCGAATGACAGTGCCCTGTAGGTGACACCGCGCGCGGAGTCTGCTATACGTTTGTTACAGACGCCTTGGTGTTGAAGCAGTTAATCCAATATTGGTGGTCATTCCGAGTTGATCGCTAGCTGCATTCGTTAGTTGTGCAGCGATGAGGCAAAAAACGGCACTTCTGCGCATGCATATATGGCGCAATGCGCACGCGCGGCATACTATTACAACGAACAATGTAGTTTCGCACAGGGTCTAGCAATGCTTTTCAGTTGCACTGGATGCTGCAGCAGGGCCGGATCTAGGGGGGGGCGAAGGGGGCGACCGCCCCACCTAACACAGTCATAGCCACACCCACTTTTGAGCAGAAGAGAGCTCTCCTGGGAGAGCCCGAGGCAGAACGATGGGCTGCAGCTTATACCACAGCAGCACAGAGGAGCCAGGAGAGCAAGGGTTACAGAGCATTTGCCCCTCACTTGCTGGTGTGTGGGTACTAGGGCTAATAAATACAATTACCCCATAGCACAGTCACATGTACATAGAACAATCACAAAGCTCTATCTCAGTCTCACTCAAAAAGTTCAGTCAGAATTGAGAGAGGAGGAGTTAAGATTTCAGATGGGAGGAGTTGGGACTGTAGAGGGAGGAGTTAAGATTAAACAGTAAACCGCCCCTTCTAAAGAAAAGTCTAGATCCGTCCCTGTTCTGCAGAGTGATTGACATGAAGTGGGCGTTTCTGGGTGTCAACTGACTGTTTTCAGGGAGTGTTCGAAAAAACGCAGGCGTGACAGAAAAAACGCAGGCGTGGCTGGCCGAATGCAGGGCGTGTTTGTGATATCTAAACAGGAACTGTACAGTCTGAAGTGATCGCAAGCGCTGAGTAGGTCTGGAGCTACTTTAAAACTGCACAAAAAAATTATGCCGCTGCTCTGCGATCCTTTTGTTCGCACTTCTGCTTAGCTAAAGTACACTCCCAGTGGGAGGCGGCATAGCATTTGCACGGCTGCTAGCGAGCGAACAAATCGGAATGATCACCTTTACCAGGAATCCCTATTGCAAATTTGCAAAAGGGGACATGAGATTTGCGTAATTCGATGCGCAATCGCCTGCGTCCACACACATATCAATAAATAATGAGAGACTTGGAGCAAAAAAATGAAAAGTAAAGCAGTTTACCATACGCTGTTAGAAACATTACAAAGCTATAAGCTAACAAAAAGCACAGTGCAGGGGCTCTATATAATAATCAGGGACCTCGTGTCCAGAGACAGCCACATCGGAAACGGGAGAACCCTGCAGTGCCAGGCCTGACACAAGGTAAGTTTTGTGGCGCTGGTCTGAGGTGACCTAACACATGCCTGCGCCATATTACCAGTATACAGGTGTATATATATATATATATATATATATATATATATATATATATATATATATATATACACACACACACAACTCCACCACTAAGTATAAAAGCACGGACAACGATGCTGGCGTTTAACATTTTTGGAAAAATTATACTTTTAAATAATTTTTTTTAAATGTGGTGGCACAAAAGTACAGGCTGCACCAGCGGCACCCCGACCTGCGGTGATACCTGGTGGCTGAAAGGGGCATGGAAGGGGGCAGCCCGGACCCACATTTTTGCCACTACGGGGGTCCGGGGCCACTGGGCTGTCCCCAGAGACCAGTCTGTGTGCAGTGTCGGCTCCTGCACTGTAACAAGAGCCGGGTGCCCCATGTAATGTTACAGTGCAGCACCCCATCTCCTGTCACTGAGGAGCAGTCAGCACTTTTGTGACACCCCTCGGCGGGCAACACCCGGTTGTTGCCCGCACCCCCTGCACCGTCTTAGGGATGACACTGGACTGGACAACCAAACACTCCCACACAGAACCAATCGTTGGTGTTCAACTATCCATTCCACAACACACCCCTTCAGGTGGTATAACCATTTCTCGTCCAAGACAATTGGTTTACGATATACCCAACCATCTCCCACTGTTAACTACAAAAACTCCTCCTCACTTAACTACTCTTGGCTGATAAAATGAAGCTGACTGCTTTAAAGGGGACACTACCAGCACATTATTAAAGGAGGCAACACTCAAACCCCTCGTGGGTTTAAGGTCCGTCATGCTTATAGTGTCAGCCTCCGGTGGAACTTTGATGTACACTGTACACTATATACAAGTTACTGGTATGTAATTAGAAAACAGTCCAGTGAGTCCTGAAACAGGCCACCCAGCTACAGGACATTATAAGCCCTGCATTAGCCGGTAGCTCCACTGACGACCACCTTGATCAGTGCTTCTACCCTTAGGGAGTTACTATTCATACCAGCTGCACAATTATATTCATGGGGAATAGGTCTTTTGGTCAGAGGCTCAGATCTAAAAATTCTTTGAAGAGAAGACCCCAGAGGTGTAATGGGCGATGACGATTATAAATCACCTGTCCTGGAAGTAAATAAATCAGTTCTTCTGAGTCAGTAAAGCCAATCTTTCTACATCTGGAGGAACCCCAGATAATGTGACCCCCGTTTCCCAGGCTAGAGGGTGACCGAGGGCTGATTGGATCCTAATAAACTCTCCCAGTATGCGTGCATGTTAATAGAATTCGTTAACACGGATGTACATTGCTCTGCATGATAAATACCAATAACCAAGGGTGTAATCATGGCTAAGTATTTATTTTTCTTATTTTTCCTTGTGTAATCCAAATTTATTAAATGGATATTTATTCCAATTTGCTGCCAAAAAGCCCTTCATGTCTCAGATCTTGGTCTAACACATAGCAACAATGTGACAGTCAGTCTGGCTTTTTAAAGAAAACCTGTTGCATGAAGCACAGATTATACATAGTACCACTTCCCAGGGTTTGTAGGCTGAATGGCATTCTCAGTACTTGTTATCATTCTGGCCATAGGGACAGTTACATAGTACCACTTCTCTTGTTTTGTATTGTGGATGTAATGCACAGTACTTGTTCTTATACTGACCATAAGGACATATACATTCTGTAGTACCACCTCACTTGTTCTGCATGCTGAAAGTAATTCTCAGTATCTGTTTTTATGGTGTACAAAAGAAAAGCGACATACTGTAGTACCACAAGCTACATAGTACCACTTCTCTTGTTAGGTATGGGAACTGCAATGTCACACACAGAGAAACATAGAAGTGGATTTACAGACTTGTACATTGAAGCAGGAAATTTTGGGATAATAACCCCGTTTGCCATAAAAACACCCTACCCACAAATTGTGAAGTTGCCCTATAAACAGTCTACCTACAGAGTACAATGTTGACCTAAGAACACCCTACTAACAGATTGCAAAGTATCAGATGTTTACAGGGTCTATTTACTAAGCCTTGGAGAGAGATAAAGTACCAATCAGCTTCTATCTGTCATTTTTTTTTAAACACAACCTGTAACACGGCAGTTAGCTGATTGACTGGTACTTTATCTCTTCCCACTTTATCTCTCTCCAAGGCTTAGTAAGTAGACCCTTAAGTACTTTTATTATTAAGGACAAAAGAGGCAGTGATTGTGCCGACTGTTTTACCATATACAGTATTTAACATTCGCACATTTTATTTATACCTGTATGGGATGCGGTCAATTTACCTACAATCAAAATCCTGACGGTCAAAATACCGACATTTAAAATACCGACAAGGTCATAATACAGACATTTCAAATGTCAACAGATCAAAAAGTCGACATGAGTTTTTCATGAGTTTTTCATTGAAACAGACTTGTTCATACTTTACCTTCCCAGAGGACCTGGAGGGGGAATATAATAGTGTGTCGAGCGTACCGAACCAAGCGAGGGAACGCTGCACACTCATACAGTGTCCATGTCGACCTATGTCAACATACACACTAATAAACAATGAGAAACTCTTCTCGACTTATTGACCTGTCAACATTTTAAAATGTCGGTATTTGGCCCTTGTCGGGATCTTGACTGTCTGTCAATTGTTGTTGGGATTTTAAACGTCTGGATTTGATTGTAGGTATTTCATAGTGATCCCAATATATATATTTACTTATTGATTTATTTATATTAGTTTAAGGCCAGAACACCACAAGTAAAGGGCCCCATACACTAGGACGATAATGCCCGATTTCATCCGATTTCGGGCATTCGGCCCGATATATCGGATGAAACCGGGCATTTTGGAGGTGTTTCCGATCCGATGCGCGTTCCCGTGAGCATCGGATCCTCCAGATTGAATGTGCTGCACAAACCATCATGTCTGACACCGCAGGCGTGGCTGGAATCACTCAAGATACATCGTCTACAAAAGGACATCATCCGATGTATCTTGGGCGATCCTGCCCCCCGGGAGGCTGCCGAGGTGATCGCCTGCGTCATGTGGTCGCGTAAGTGTATGGGGCCCTTAACACTGAGCACACCGATATCTATTCATATACAGGGGGAGATGTACTAAGCCTTGGAGAGAGATAAAGTGGACTGAGATAAAGTGCCGGTCGATCAGCTCCTAACTGCCATGTTACAGGCTGTGTTTGAGCAATGACAGTTAGGAGCTGATTGGTCAGTGCTTTGTAGTTTATCTCTCTCCACTTAATCACTATCCAAGGCTTTAGTACATCTGCCCCACAGAATGCCCCGCACCGCTCACAGGCGGATCTGGATAAATGGGCCCCTATACTGTATGTCCTAAGGTGATATGTATTGGCAACTGCATAATGCAACCGTCTCTGCAGCATCTGCCCATTGTTCTGGTGCAATGCTCTGCGTACTATCACTCCCAGCATGCCTCGCTCTCCCATCAGTGTTTGTGTACATGGACTGACTAAGTAGACAGATGACATCGCTCTCAGACAGGTATTAAATTTCCCCGTCCCCCTGCTCCCCCCATCCCACCAACTACACCCACTCCTAAAGTGCGTGCTGCTAATGAAGTGGGTGTCATCTTACCACATGAGGTCATCGCCCCTCGCCTGCACGCAGGGGCTACCCTTTTTATCACCTTCCAGAGATTGCAGTCCTTAGGAATAGTAGATGCAATCAGACACATGAAAACATTGGATCAGATTAATGGATCCTGTGTATCACACACACACACATTCTCCTGTCACAACAATCACCCCCGGCTGCCAGGCAGATGGGAACCAGGAATAGTTATAATGAGAGGCTCTGTTCTGCATTTACTGAGGTCACCGTTACAAAGACTGATCAATGCTGGAATTGCAATCGTCAGGTGTGAACCATGAAGGGTTGAGATTACCTAAAGGTAAAAAAAAAAAAAAAGGGCAGACTAGATGGGCCAAGTGGTTCTTATCTGCCGTCACATTCTATGTTTCTATGAAGGTAATACACTTAGGGGTCTATTCCAGGGCCGGCAACAGAAATCTTGGGGCCTGATACAGTGATATCTCTGGGGTCCCCTCAATCAACTCTTACCTAGGGAGAGACTCTCCTGCGCAGCACTACACAGTACCCAGACACCGCACAGCAGGTACCATGTGGCCCTCACATCCCACCAGAAGAAGCCGGTGCAGGACACGGGAATCCTGGCCAGCAGAGCTGCTGCCCTGTCCCGTAACTGCCTGCAACAGAGCTGGACCCAGAAGAGCGGGTGCACACTCCTGCCATACAGTCACTGTGTGTGAGAGGCTCCTGTCACTCTAAGGCTGCGGCCCACACCGCCTACAGCTCACTGCCCTATTTGGACAAGAAGGCTCACAAGCCTGCCGTGCACTAAGGGGCCTATCCTTAAGGCCCCTCTGATCTTTGGGGCCCTGTACAGGTGTCCCCTTTAACCCCTCCCCCCCCCCCATGTCGCCGGCCCTGGTCTATTCATGAAGCAGTGAAAAGAGTGGAGAAATGAATTAGTGGAGACGTTGCCCATGGCCAATGCCAGAGTCTACTGCACAGCATAGAGGAGGGGGCCCGCATGGAGTCTGCACAGGGGCCCCCTCTTCTGTTGAACCGCCCATAATCCATGGGCACTGATATATAAGTCATAAAATCATTTAGATAAAAAGAGTAAGTAGAATAGTTCTTCTACCTGTACGCTCAAGAGCAGACATATTGCCCACCTAGAGGTTTGCCTCATCAGACATGGCAGGTTTCTACACAGGGGTGGATTGGCCTTAGGGCCCACAGGGAAGAGTCCTGGTGGGCCGACGTGCATGTGAGACCTGTTTTGTTTGTTGACATGTGAGGAGTGGTGCCGTTGTCATGGTAACACGGTATACCTCTGGTGCTGCCCATGTGAGGAGTGGTGCCGTTGTCATGGTTACCTCTGGTGCTGCCCATGTGAGGCCATTTCGACAAATTTTTCCAGGGCCACTTTCAGTTCCCAATCCACCCCTGCGGCTCTACATATTACAGTACAGCACTCGAGCGAAGTCACGAGTATCTACAGCCACTTCCCCTGGGATCTTCATTATATCTCACTTTACATTGGGCTTAGGATCTACACCTTCAGTTATTCTTTGTCATTCCCCTGATTCTTATCATTCTGGAGGAATGCCCAACACTCCGGGAGCTGGCCTATACCACCTTACTTGCACCACTGGTTGATAGTGCGGCACTGCTAACCCATATCTGCTTGGAAGACAATATTGTACCTTCTCAAGTTTTTCTTTAAGGATCCCAGGAAATTCATCCTGACCTATATCCATCTCCACCCGATCAGTGTAAGTGCTGGAGGAGACCCTTTGTAAATGACCTCAGGAACATGTTATGCTCTATCTCAGCTGTTCTCCGTATACTGTGTGTGTGTATATATTGACAAGCATTGGGAAACCACAGCGTCCATATTGTATCAGATATTGGCTTCACTCCATTGTGCCCCAACGGATCACAAAACGGAACCAAAATCAGAGCTGTCGGGTTTCATCGTGTACGGCGGTAAGCCGGTTTGTACCAGGTCCTCAGTACACTCTGTGCGAGATTGGCAACATAGAAGCCAATGCATGTGCCATGCTGAAACCGGTTGGGATTGGAAAACCAGAAGAGTGTAGGCGGTTGTGATGAACAGCCACACAGATACGGGCGACTGAACCTATATTCCAGTATATACGGTACTCGTTAACCAAATCTAAGAACGCATATTAATATAAAGTGAGCCCTCATTACAGTGCAATTGCTTTATGCAATCATGTTATGATAAACGACGTGCTATGAAATATTAATGCATTAAATTCTGCTCGGTTATTTACAATGTCCTGGCACCGCCTATAGCATTTGCTGCTGAAACGTTCCCAGGTCTCTGGAGAGTTTAATAAGCACAAGGGGAAGTGCTATGCTTTCTGTCCAGGGTAGGCAGGCCGTCCATGGGGGACTGACTGAAGATGTTCATGTACTGACTGGTGCAGATTAGGTTCACACCAGACCATCCCCTCTGAGGTCATGCAATGGTGCTGTCTCATCCCACATGCTCCCTTTCTCTGGTGCACTCCTATCTACTCTGCAGCCTCTCAGAGAGGACGCCATGGGCTATTGCTCCCCTATCCCTCTTATTATTTATTATCCTTTATTTATATGGCGCCACAAGGGATCCGCAGCGCCCAATTACAGAATACATAAACGAATATTCAAAACAGGAAAATAGTGACTTATAGTTGAAGACAATATAGGACAAGTACAGGGCGGTTGTGCTTAGTTGCAGCTCATTCAACAACATGGCGCTGTTTCCACACCTGTCATGCTGGAATCCACAGCAGCCAATCAAATGTATGTTACTGCCTCACCTGCCATAAACTTTTTACTCCTGAGTTTTGTCTATAAAAATTATTAGAATACTACAAAGAAGATATTTCAAACATATTCTTTGTATTTTTCATATACTTTAAACCAGGGTTGGGGAACCTTTGGCCCTCTAGTTGTTGCTGAACTACACATACCAGCATGCCTTGCTACAGTTTTGCTATTTGGCCATGCTAAAACTGTTGCAGGGCATGCTGGGATGTGTAGTTCAACAACAGCTGGAGGACCAAAGGTTCCCCATTCCTGCTTTAAACAGTCAAAACTCTGGCACAAATGTTACTATGACAGGAAAGGCTCTGCCTCACCTCCCCACACCCTACCGCATGTCACTGCCCCCCACCCCTACCTCTGGAGGATGGGTAGGGCCCCCAGTGCATTGCTGTACCCAGGGGTCTACACTGCTGTTAAGATGGCCCTGTGCCCTGCACGTTCCCAAAATCCTCAGTGTACAATACTTCTGTATGTATTGTAATATCAGGGGGAAGTGTTATTTACTAGATGCAGGAATATATACCCAAGCATATTTTACGTAACGGGCCCATTCATTATTAGGGACCCGTAGGACCACATAGTATTCAACAATGTTTAAAAGCTGTAAGTTTTGGGAGTTTTGTTGCGAGAAACAACAACATCTTCAGATGACGCCAATTCCCAGAGCGCTGCTCCTTTCTATGGGAGGCCCGGGGTTGCAAAAGGGGATGGAGCAGATCCCTCCGCCGTAGCCGCACAGCGTGGCGGATATTGGAAAGTATCACAGCTACCTCTGTAATGCTGACTTACTTCGGTAACTATGTATCCACCGCCGCAAGTTGCGTCAAGGTGGCTGCTTAATCATCGGGGGCCACCAATAGTAATATGTAAATAAACCAACTCCATATACCAGGTGTTCTACAGTATAGATTTAATCCTGCTGTTATTATAAAGTTTGGAAACCCCCATTCCATTGGGGTTTCTATAATGGGTGCAGTGTGAGTCCAGGGGGGGGCACACCGCACACACTGCACCCATTTCTCCTATACTTACCTTTCCGGAGTCCATCGCTGACCGTGTGTGTCAGCTCCCTCCTCTCCCGTAGCCGTCGCGCAGCTGCTAGCACACTGACCACTAGAGACTCTATCTACAGCGCATGCGCAGGACTCTGGAAATATGTCGCGGCTGCCATTTTTCAGAGTCCTGCGCTGTAGACTCTGGAACTGTGCCAGAGTCTACAGCGCTCAGAGCGCTAGCAGCGGCGTGACGGCTACAGGAGAGGAGGGGATCCACACACGGAGTCTGCACACGGGTCACCTCTTCTCTAGAGACGCCGCTGCCGCATTCCCACTATTTTATGTTTTGCATTTTTTGCAGTATTATAGGTTGTAGTTGTTTTGTTGTTATTATTCTTTATATTATTTTTATTTTATATTGTTATATTGTTATTTGTGCCGCGCTGTCAAATAAAACATCAGTGCTTAAAAAATATACAATGGTGTAAAAGAGATGTAATATATCAATCACAAAAAAATAACGTATAGGCAGGGCAGTGCAGAGCTGAGCTGGGCCCAGATACTTTTCAGGGGGTGTGGCCTAATCACAAGAGGCGTGGCCATGCACCCTTAGATAAAAAAAACACTGTATTTTTTAAGCACTTCCCTGGCCACATTGCAGCGCAGGACACGGCAGTGTGCTGGGCTGAGAAGAAAAGCTGCAGCTGCTGCTGCTGCTTCCAGGTAAGAGGGGGGACAGGACTTGGACCCCTCCATCAGACCTGGGCCCAGGTAATTTTTACCATATCCCCCCCCCCCCCCCCCCTCTCTCTGCGCCACTGCGTATAAGCAGATAGTTGTTACTATTGTACGCCTTCCTATGTCTTTCTTGCAACATCTTCTGTATGTTTCAGTTCTGGGAGACTGTGGAACAAGACAATCTGCAGAGCCCCTATTATAAACCTATATACAGCGGTGTAGACAGGGGCCATACATAGGTGATCTTATCAATGTCCCTACAAGACGCCCAGGTCTCATATGATCTCATTACAAAGTGATCTGGCTTCCAACTGATTTACAGCCGTCCTACCCAATCAGTGAGCCGGACGTGTTCCAGGAGCGGACCACCTGGAGAAGACAGCCACAGAGACATGCCAATGATCTGATCATTTGTGTCAAGGCGTCATTCACTTATTACATTGCAGAGCCTAATGGAAGCATTACGCGGAGCACGCACCTTGCTCCATAGATTACAGTCATAGCGGATAATGATCCTATTGCGATTGATAAAAGAATTATCTGAGGTCATTAGGTGTGAGGTCTGTGTATCTAATCATTTTCCAAACACATAACCTGCTCCAGTTCATAGTCGCCTACCCTCCCTCATTCTGCAGGAGACTCCCTGAAATAGTAGCAATCTCCCTCACTCCCTAAATAGTCTATCAATCTCCCTGATTGCACCTTACCCCCATTATGTAGCTATTACATTCTTGGGAGGGGGGGAATCAAAGATACATACATTCAAATGGCAAATGGACTCTTCAGCACCATTTCCCTGCATTGGTTATAAAGCACAATGGTGGTCATTCCGAGTTGATCGCAGCCAGCAACTTTTTGCTGCTGCTGCGATCAACTAGTACACACCTATGGGGGAGTGTATTTTAGCTTAGCAGGGCTGCGACCGCTTGTGCAGCCCTGCTAAGCTAAAAAATTTCAAGCAAAAGTAGACTAGCCCTGGACATACTTACCCTGTGCGACAATCTCTGCGATGCTGGGGCCGGCTTTGACGTCAGACATCCGCCCTCCGTTCTGCTGGACACGCCTGCGTTTTCTTCTCCACTCCCCGAAAACGGTCTTCAACGGTCCGGATCCGCCCAGGTACGCACCGCTGCATGCGAACGGGTCGGAATGACCCCCAATGATCCGTATGGCTACATGCATTTTAAATAAGTTTTATCGTGGCCACATACAGTATATGGAACCTCATGTAATACACAATACACAAACAAATCCTGAAAATTATTAATGTCTGTTATTCAACGAGTAGTTCTTACTAACTTTGGGGCTCATTTACATTTGGATGTAAGTCATTTTCATGCCGCGCCTCTAAGATGTAGCAGTACGCGTCCGCGCTGATGGGTGTTACTCTCACAATCGTTCTGCAATGCTTTTTTGAAAGTAGACAAGTATGCTCCAGCTGTACTATTCCTAATGAATGCCTGCGTGCAGCGTGGGGGTAATGCAGAGGTAGGGGTAGAGAGTGCATGGTCTGGGCCCCTTGATAAATATATAGTAAATACTGCTAGAGCATGCATGATAATGTACCACAATAATAACAGCAATGTACTGTAGAAAATAGACCATAGTCCTGTGCGGTATACGGTAAGGTAACGTACAATATCATTGGCGTTTCTATCATGGGTGCAATGTGTGCGGTGCACACGAGCCCCTGGGTCCAGGGGGTGGCCCACACCGCACACATTGCACCCATATTTTAGTACTCACCTCTCCAGAGTCCAGCGTCGGGCGCTGCAGCCGCAGCACAAAAAAAAATCCCTTCCAAAATGGCCACCACGCATGCGCAGTTAGAATTTTGTTTCCGGAACATGGCAGGCACCATGTTTCCGGAGACCTGCACATGTGCAGTAGGCTCAGGCACAATGTCAGAGCCTACGGCGCCGTGGAGAGGAGGGGGCCCACCCACAGTCTGCACACGGGACCCCTCCTCGCTAAAGACGCCCCTGTACAGTATGTATAATTCAAGTGCACAGTCTGGAACCTGAACCCTAGAGGGGAGGGGGGGAGGGGGTGGCAGGCAGTGGGGTCCACCGGAGGTCTCTCCAGTACCTGTCTAACCCTGGCTGTGTCTCATCCGGTTTGGCCCAGGAGCGTTGGATTTGGGCAGGGATCCCGACGCTCAGTGCCCGGATGAACGTCAGTGTACAAATGGCTGTACAATTATTTTTCCATCTCTTTAGCTTAGAAATGTACACACTTCATTTCTCAGATATAAGGGCACATGGGCCTTTTTCAGGGTTGTTAGCCAACCAAAAAAAGCACACTAATGGGCAAAACCATGTGCACTGCAGGGGGGCAGATGTAACATGTGCAGAGAGAGTTAGGTTTGGGTGGGGTGTGTTCAAACTGAAATCTAAATTGCAGTGTAAAAATAAAGCAGCCAGTATTTACCCTGCACAGAAACAATATAACCCACCCAAATCTAACTCTCTCTGCACATGTTACATCTGCCCCACCTGCAGTGCACATGGTTTTGCCCATTAGTGTGCTTTTTTGGTTTGCTAACAAACCTAAATAAACCCCCTACTGTATGTACAGTATCACAGGGCAATAGGACCCTGGGGCTGATTCAGAGGTGGGCGCTAATTGCACGGTCACGTTATTCTCTGAAGCACTTTGATCTGTGCACGTGCAGATCTGGTCCGGTGAGGTCAGTCGCAGTGTCCACGACAACTGCTGCATCATTAACATGCAAAAGCCAGCTCCTGCCAGGAACATAGGGGTAGATTTATTAAGCCGGGTGAAGTGATAAAGTGTAAGGTGATAACGCACCAGCCAATCGGCTCCTAACTGTCAAGTTGCAGGCTGGGTTTGAAAAATGACAGGAGCTGATTGGCTGGTGCGTTACCACCTTCCACTTTATCACTTCTCCAGGCTTAATACATCTGCCTCATTACTCCTCGGAGGGGAGGAATCAAGGAATCTGCAACACACAGCATATATCCACTTTGCTTCAGGTGCAGCCCCATGTACCAGGAATCCTTGGGCAAAGGCCTAGTCTGCTCTGCCATAGCAGTTAGGTAAAATTACCTACAGGGTATAAAATAATCCCCATCATGTCCAACGTGCGAACACTTGATATGTGTTTATAATAAGCTAAACAGCAACTCTTTAATAACAATAATACTAGTAAACAGCGCTACACATAAGTATCACACTTGACGCTGAGTGCTCTACGCTGAGTTATAGACTGCTGCTGGGACAAAAGCCTTTTAGAACACAGCAGATTACCTCTAATAGCCTCTAATGCTGCCGGGATTCGATTAGGAGCAGTGATTAAACTTGGCTGCTCTTAGGCGGCTGCTCCCCAGGCTTTCTGGTGTAAATAGAGAATATACCATAGCATAACGTGTCCAACACATGTTCTGTGTGTCCGATAACATCTCCGGGATCTAGCTGGGATTAGCAGCCTTATATTCCCACAGTACATTTGTAACACTAAACTCTCAGGCCTTTCCCGCTACCCGTAATCCTCGTCCCAGGCGGAATCCACAGTGCACTGCAGTAATGTCAGATTCTATTACAGAATAAATACATTATATACGTGCCTGGCTCACTGCACATAGCATTGTATTAGCAGTCCCCTCTAGGACTAGGATATATATTATATCAGTGCTCTCTCCTGCGATGTGACATAAATCATTATAAGTTGGATATAGGAACTAAACTGCAGCCAGATCACGCAGGAGTTATTGGATAATGGAAATGTGAGGAATCTCCAGGCTAGGGTGCAATCTGTTATGTGCGGATTGATCATAAACATAAAAGGCATCTACTGCATACCACGCAGCGTTGGGATCTTTGGAAAGCGTGATTATATATGCAAGGAGGCGGGGAGCTGGAGAAAAGAGGGTGTGGTCACTCAAGGGGGAGGTGTCTCAAAGGCTTGAGTATGATAAACCAATGGATGGGATGCTGGAGGGCAGAATACAGACAGTGGCATCCAGACCATCGGAATCCTGACAGGCCCCCCGAAAGTACCCTAACCCTCCCTTGTGGGTACCTAACCCTCCCCGGTGGTGGCTTCCCGCAACCCTCCCTTCCCCGCTGCCTAACCCTAACCCTCCCTTCCCCGCTGCCTAACCCTCCCTTCCCCGCTGCCTAACCCTAACCCTCCCTTCCCCGCTGCCTAACCCTCCCTTCCCCGCTGCCTAACCCTAACCATCCCTTCCCCGCTGCCTAACCCTCCCTTCCCCGCTGCCAGGGCCGGTTCAAGGGCGCTCTGCGCCCCGGGCAGGAAATGGGGTGTGGCCTAATACAGGGGGCGTGGTCAATTACGCCCCCTGTACATTAAAAGCGCCGCTTGAATGCCGAGTGGTGCGCGATGACGTCATCGCGCACCGCACAGCAAAAGGTCCTCTCCACGAAGGGAAACTAGACGCTATGAGTCTAGTTCCCTTCGTAGAGAGGACCTTTGCTGTGCAGTGCGCGATGACGTCATCGCGCACCGCTCAGCAAAGTTACTCTCCAGGAAGGGAAACTAGACGCATAGCGTCTAGTTCCCTTCAGGAGGCGGACGGGGACGGGGACTGGGATGGGGACGGGGACGGCAGCGGAGGCGGACAGGGACACAGCGGGCAGCAGTGGCGGATCTTGCCACAGTGCGGCGCCCTCCGGAGGGCACCAGCGCCCTCCGGAAGGCGGCGCCCCGGGCAAAAGTCCTGCTTGCCCGTGACAAGATCCGCCACTGCCCGCTGCCTAACCCTCCCTTCCCTGCTGCCTAACCCTCCCTTCCCCGCTGCCTAACCCTCCCTTCTCCGCTGCCTAACCCTAACCCTCCCTTCCCAGATTGCCTAACCCTAACCCTCCCCACTTGGTGCCTAACACTAACCCTCTCTTCCTCTCCAGTACCCTTCCCTTCCCTACACCCCAACCCCCTTATAATGCCTAAACCAGTAGCGGTTCTTGCCAGAGGCAAGGACGATTTTTGCACGAGGCGCCACTGTCCCCAGGGTGCCGCCGCTGCTATGGCAAGAGCCGCTATTGATCCCCGCTCCCCACTCCCCGGCTGCAGCAGGCGCCATGGGCTGTGTGGGCGTGCGCTGCCACAAGGTCTAGAACCGACTCTGGCATAAACCTAACCTTCCACCACCCACGGCAGGACGCAAGCACATCCCGCTGAAAGCACGCTCAGTATTCCAGGTGTCAGTATTTTGATGCTGGGATCCCGACCTCCGTCGGTATTTTGACGGCGGTCATGCCATCGTTCTGGATTTCGGTGTCGGTATTTCGACCGCCGAGATCCCGTCAGCCGGCATTTTAACTACATTCCGTCTCAAACCTTTGGGAGAGATAAATTGGAGAAGATGCCCGTAGCAGCCAGCTGCCATCTTCCTGCTATCTAGCACAGTCTATAAAATGCTCGATATCGCTCATGCCTGGTAAATGTAATAGGGTGTGAGAAGCCGGAGATGTGGGACTCCGCGCGGGAATGCCCGTATTTTGAAAGCAGCAATAATTTACAAGGTAAAATCCCAAGACATTGGCTTCTACATCTGGGAAAAGTAAAGACAGAGCACTACTTATGGGACAGTGCTTGTGGGTGGATGCGCGGCACTAGCACAACCAATGCCTACAGGCAGTGCTCCACTGCAGAGCCGCCATTGGGAAGTGGCCACACCACCAAAGTGAGAAGTGTGGTCCCCACTAATCGGGCCACTGCCAAGGGAGAAGTGACCAAACCACGTTCAGGGCATGGCTGCACCTCTATGGTAGACCCCAGTGTTGGACTGGGGCATGTAGGGCCCACCGGGGGAATGCAGTGGTAGGGGCCCATTTCTAGTGGTGTGGCCAGCTTGCTGAGGGGGTGTGGCCTGCAACCTCATTGGTTTGACTAACCATTAGAGAGTGCAACGTCTGGGCCCCTTCATAAATATATACAGTAAATTCAGCTGCTGCATGCATGATAATGTACCAGATTAATAACAGCAATGCACTGTAGAAAATACACCACAGTCCAGTATAAGGTAACATATGTATAATGTATAATTCAAGTGCACAGTCTAGAACCTGATCCTTAGAGCAGGAGTTGGGACACCAAGCAGTGGGGCCCACCGGTGGTTTCCCCTGTACCCCTGTGGGCCAGTCCAAGCCTGGTAGACCCATACTCCCCAGGCCCCGAACCAACGTTGTGTGAGTTGGCTGCTTAACAAGAATGAGACACCAACAGTGGTTCCTGAGTCGGCTGCCCGTTATGTCAAAGAGAAAAATAAAATAATTAATTAATATTGTTATAAGCCATGGCCCAGTACTCATTATTATTAGCCTTACTATAAAGGAGACAGTGAGCGATCGGGTCTTTGTCTCGGTTATGCCCAAAGCTCATGCATTTGTAATGTATGCACATAACACAATGTGACGCGGCAATCTGACCTTCAGCCAAAACGCAGTGGCTCGCTACGGCCCTTCACTGGAGGGATTTACTGATGAGCAACAAATGATCAGGACTTTGGTTCCTATTTAGCCGACTCAGGAGCTCCATCGCCTCGAACCCGAGTAACTCTGTTCCATTTGTATCTAAACTAAAATAACTCATTCTTCTTATAGGATGAACTCTGTCTACGAAAGATAGTCATATTGCTAAACAGCAGCTCTATACGCTCATTGATAGTCATACAATTGTTTTCGGGTTAAAGAGAAGTACAGCCGTCCTCAGATGTAATTTCTACGACAAAGGTGGTCACTAGGCTAATGTCAGGTAAATGTCCTATTTCTCCTGTCATTAACCCTTTGTTAAAAGACACAGTGGCACATTTACTATGCCTTGGAGAGTAATAAAGTGGAAATTGTTAAAGTACCAGCCAATCAGCTCCTAACTGTCATTTTTCAAACACAGACGATAACATGGCAGTTAGGAGCTGATTGGCTGGTACTTTGGGGGTCATTCCGAGTTGTTCGCTCGCTGCTTTTAGCAGCATTGCACACGCTAGGCCGCCGCCCTCGGGGAGTGTATCTTAGTTTAGCAGAATTGCGAACGAAAGATTAGCAGAACTGCTAATAAATAATTCTTTGCAGTTTCTGAGTAGCTCCAGACCTACTCACAGATTGCGATTAGCTCAGTCCGTTTAGTTCCTGGTTTGATGTCACAAACACGCCCTGCGTTCGGCCAGCCACTCCTCGGTTTCTCCAGACACTCCCGCGTTTTTCCCTGACACGCCTGCGTTTTTTAGCACACTCCCGGAAAACGCTCAGTTACCTCCCAGAAACGCCCCTTTCCTGTCAATCATTTACCGATCAACAGACCGACTGAAAAGCGCCGCAGAATCCACAGCAAATCTGCTAAGTTTTTAGTTAAATAACTAAGCGCATGCGCCCTGCTTGCCTTGCGCAATTAGCAACATATCGCAGCATAGCGAAAATCGGCAACGAGCGAACAACTCGGAATGACCCCCTTTATCTCTCTTCAGGGCTTAGTACATCTCACTCGCAACATATCGAAAGAACCTTTTCCCAGCAAAAACATCTCCCCCCCTCCCCCATACTTGTCTTTAAGCTCTTCACTGCTTAATACGTAAATAGGCTCCTTTTCTGCCCATCTACAAGGGCTGCGGTTTGTGACCCTCAGTGGCAAACGCAGGATTTCCAAATCCAATCTACAGTCTCCCACTCTGCTGAACATTGGAGCAAGTGCGGGAGTCTGGTGGAGCTGTAGAAGAACCTAGTACCAACTCTGAACATATATATCTACAGATTGGTCATTTTATACACTGGACAGTGTGTGGAATAAAGTATTAATAATTAACACTACAGATGGGCTATAGTATAGGCTGTATATAACATATTTAAGTAAAATAAATAACAAACGTGGTCAGGAAAAGATTAAAACTTCCCAAAATAAATAAATAAATAAATACACAAAATTAGAACCAGTAGGAGACAAAACTGCACTTTCTATGGACACATTCTCCCACCTCATGGTAAGGCTCCTGTCTCTTCTTCCTGGCAGCTACTCTCTGGTCCAGTGCACTGATTGAGGGCTCAGATCCACAAACACACACACAACTTGGTAGAAGATGCTGCTACCACTGGGCATGTGCAACAGCTCCACTCTGTCCCTTACACTGCATAATGTGGCGATAACTCTAGTAATTGTATTACACAGAAATGCTACTGTGATCATAATTTGAGTCACTGTCCAAGCAGAGAGGGGTTTCCAGGCAACCGGAAACCCCCCCCCCCTGTGTTTGCCTATGACCCTGCATTCGGGATGCTGGCAGTCATGTGACCGACACCGGAATCCCAACACCACTCGGATTCCCGGTGCCAGAACACCGACCACAGGCATCCTGAAGGTATCGTGGTCACTGCTGGGGTTAGGGCCCAGGAAGGGGGTAGGGTTGGGCACAGGAGGGGAGGGTTAACCGTAGCCACTGCCCCCTGACTCTAAGCACTAGCCACTACCCCCTGTGTCTAAGCCTAGCCGCCAACACAAGAGGGTTAGAGACAATAGAGGGGTAAAATAGTAACATGTCCCCTATCGGCGTTCTCACGCCGGTGTGAGTCATGTGACCGCCTGCATCCCAATCGCCGGTAACTTATCACACCCATCTGGAAACATACGCAGTTACAGTATGCACGATATTCACTCCTCACTGATCTTTTAAATATATCTTCCTGCAAAACAGAAATTCATATTTGTGTTTTGGCCGCAGGATCCAAAGCGTCCGTGCAACTACCGTCCTGTGCAAAATTTTGTCACGTTACAATTCCATGCGCAGTTGAGCTAAGTCTGCACCGGGGCTTCCAGTAAACGTTTAAGGCTGTGCTTGCAGCACGGATGAACCCCACTGTCTAAGTTAAGAATGAAAGCTAATTGTTCATTGGCTGCTATGAACCGCTCTTGCCGGAAATTAGTCTCCGCTAACCCAAAACCTTGAGCGCACCCCAACATACTGGCCACAGAAGCCCAGTCAGACCGAACGGCCTTTCAGCCTGCAAAACTTCCTGCTACCGTTTGGTCTTATTTGCTCAACAACCGTGCTTACAATCAGATCACATCAGTGCTTAGCATGCTGATAGGATAATGTGCGTAATTAATTAGTCTTTTGTATTTAGTCTTCCATTGTAGCCTCATTTGATATCATTGACGTTCCAGTCAATGAAAGTTTGAGAGATTAAAGCGGTTTTATACTCCATTACCCCCTAACCTATAAATTAACAGAGATTATGATCTGCCGCTGGCTCTTCAAAGTTGCGTTATCTGTCTGGGATGTAAGCGACATCTAATGGAAGCCATACTGATCTCCCGCTTGGCTAATGTAATTGGTTAAAGACCTTGCTGTCTGTATCTCCTCCGACGCAAGAAAGATCAAAGAGCCAGCATCCCTCTCATAATTAATACAGCCACGTGGCACCAGGGTTGTTCAACAGAGATTACCGGAGAGCCTCATTTCATTTATGGCTCACAGAGAGCGCAGGTGACAAGTTAATGTGCAGTCGCTGACTATATGTGCTGGGGGGCAGTGGTTAAGTGGCGCATTATTGGAACCCTGTGATCAAATTTGTAATATGTCCTTTACAGTCATGTCTTCTCTGATGGAACGCAGTGGCACCAACTGGCACTTTTTTTTTTTTTTTTTGAAACAGGAAGAAATTAGTGAAATCATCTCAGAGATGAATAAAAGTAAACATCTGAAGACTTGTACTGCCTTATTCTGATTTGGAAGTAAAGCAAAAATGGAAGCAAAGCAAAAAAAAAATTCAAGTAACTGTACATCTGGGCAAAACCATGTTCACTGCAGGTGGGGCAGATGTAACATGTGCAGGGAGAGTTAGATTTGGGTGAGGTGTGTCCAAACTGAAATCTAATTTGCAGTGAAAAAGAAACAATTAACATTTGTGGGCTACATGCAAAAGCCGCCAGTATTTATCCTGCATAGAAAAACTATAAATGTATTTGCTCCCCTTGCATTGCAACATGGGTTGTTCCAGATACAAAGTTACTTGCTTTTTTTGCTTTTCTTCCAGATCAGAATGAGGCCCAGAGTGCAGCACTACTATAAATCTTACTTGCCTACTCTACTCACGATTTTTGGGGCAGGGTTAGGACCTAGAGGGAGGGTTAGAGAAAGTGGAGGATCGTAGGACTGACCCGGAAGTGACGGTCACATGACCACAGAGGCCAGGAAGACCATGCTGGAGCTGCTAGGAGCAAGTAAGTGACCGCTGAGCCACCATGGATGGTATGTCGCCACACAAACATGTCAACATTTCATCAGTGTCTACAGGATGACTGTCAACATTGACATTGTCAGGGCCGGCACAGAAAACGTGGGGCCTGGAACGCTGATAGCTCTGTTAGTTTTTAAGTTAATTGGTGGGTGAGCGGAGCGGGCAGTTTGAAATGTATTAATAGTAGATATGTGCACATGTCACGATCCTGACTGTAGTTCTCATATTTGGTGACTCACCTCTGCCATCTGTCCTGGATCCTGCGTCTTTCTGCTCACTGGGATAAACAGATTGACAGTACCATGAGTTTCCTGAGTGCTGAGTTCTCTGCCTGGAAGTTAAAGAGTTAATGAGCTCCACCTGTGGTGACTAACCTTCTGTGTGAATTCAGCAAGTCTCTCTATGCTGTGCTTACACAGCAATCATTGTTGTCATTATACTATATGCTTCTCTGACTCCAGTGGTCACCAGATACATTCTCCACTGTGCTCAGCAATCTGGAGTTTAGGCTGAAAAGTCAGCATCCTCTGTTCATTTGTAGAAGTTCAGGCTTCAGTGTTTTTTTTTGCCTGCTAGGCCTCACTCCACATCAGAGCCTAACCTGGAGTACTCACGTGACAGGGTCTGATCAACTGACCTGGAGTTATCCAATCCTGTGCCAGCCTGAGACTCTATGAATCACCTGACTCTGTTCATCAATCAGCAAGGACAAGGAAGTATAAGTAAAGAGACTTGTGTTACAGAATCTGCCAGTTCCTTGTGTCACACAGCCCTGTGTGAGCTCAGTAGCTGAGCTCCCTAATAGGAAACACTTTTACCTTGGTTCCTGTAAAACTCTGCTCTTTTTCTACCCAGTCTGGATTACAGTTGTGTTACCAGTTATATCCAGTATCAGTCTCATCTTAAAGCCACAGCCGCAGTATTCATCAGTCTCGTCTTAAAGCCACAGCCGCAGTATCTTCAGTCTCGTCTTAAAGATACAGCCACAGTATTCTTCAGTCTTGTCTTAAAGCCACAGCCACAGTATTCTTCAGTCTTGTCTTAAAGCCGCAGCTGCAGTATTCTTCAGTCTCATCTTAAAGACACAGCCACAGTCTTCAGTTCATCTACAGCCTCGTCTTAGTCACAGTCATTGTTCTACATACAGTTGTGTTTCCAATTATACCGGTACCCAGCCCGGTTCACAGTGCAGTTCTCAGTCTCACCGGTAACCAGTCCGGTTCAACGTCTTCAGCTTTACCCCTAGATCTGCGCAACTCCAGATAACCTATTTCATAGTTACATTGAGTACATAAACACCTACTCCTGTGATAGTATATCCAGTTCATGCTCACCAGTACATTCACCATCCTGCTATCAAGTCCCTGGTGATCCAGTGGTCAGAATACGGCTCCCTCTGCCGAGGCCCGGGTTCAACCCCCGGTCAGGGATTGCTCCTTACTACTTCATCTCACTGATTCCCACAGGCCAGCCAAATATACACATAGTCCTCCAGTCACCCGTAGAGATTTCACATACATGCCGGGTTCACAAAAACCAGTCATTACAGCACCGGACCAATTTTGCTGGATTTGGATTTGGTTCTTATCCGTCATCCAGCTTTGAACTTGGGTTTGGATTTGCCAAACAACCATAACTGGTTTTGGTTTCAGATATACAATTTTTTTATTTTCAATTTTTTTTTTTAAAGCTAAAATTTCATCATTTGTTTTTTTTTTTGTTCCTACAGTATTATTAACCTCCATTAGAGATGAGCGGGTTCAGATTTTTTGCCAGAATTAACGCCAGTTCGGTTTTATCAGGATATTTCCTATTGGCTATCCAAAACACGTGACATGTGTGATCCAATAAGATGCCATTTTGAGAACCGAGTAAATCCGAATAAAACCGAACCCGCTCATCTCTAACCTCAATAACATTCATTTCCTCTCATTGCCAGTCAATCTTCACCACCTCACAGCTCACAATATTGTTTTCACCAATATTGGCCAAAGGCTGCAGCAAACTGGCTGGTTAATAAGCGACAGAGCAGCGGTACAAACACCTAGCAGTTTATAGCACATCAATAACACATTGCCACAGATTACTGGGGTACAGTGCACAGAACAGTGCAAACAATAGATCTATATATATTTTTTCTTTTTTAACTTGCAGCTCAGTTGAAACTGAGTGGAGTCACAGGGCTTTGAACAAAAGACACCAGGGTAAAGCACACCAACCAGCAACCAGTACAAACAATATACAGTATATGTATATAATTTTAAAAAATTCTGTTTTTTTTTAACTTGCAGCTCGGTTCAAACTGTGTAGATCACAGGGATTACAGATGCACATGAACAAAACACACCAAACAGTACAATTTACAGCATAGTATAGTGCATCATACAGCAGAGTGCCCCCTATACAGTTACTATGTGAGTCTGGACACAGCACAGCTAATAACGCAGAGTGTAGCGCAGCATTCAGCAGCATGCAGTGTGCCTCCATACACAGTCACTATACAGCACAGCCACTTGTGAGGCTCTGGACACTGCACAGACAGTATATCAGTATATCAGAGTTTAGCACAGCCCACAGCAGCGTGCAGCGCTGGTGCAAGGTTTCTTTGCACCCTAGGCAAAACCTCAGCATACTGCCGCTCGCCACCTCCCAGATCCCAGGACCCTAAGCAGCTGCCTAAAGCTGCCTAATGGTATAGATGGCCCTGTGCACTGTGCCCCCATACACTATACAGCACAGCCACTTGTGAGACTGGACACAGCAAAGAAAGTTCAGCAGAGTACAGCACAGCAAACGGCAGTGTGCGTCAGACTGAAATGGTGCAGAGTGCCGGCCGCGGCACCTTGTATAGAATCCAAGTCCTGTGAGAATCCAACGCTTGGAGGTGACATTCAGCCTCGATGTGGGATCGGAGTCTGGCGGGAACACCCGAGCCATGGCTCGGGTGGATTCGGATCCCCAATGTTCGGAGCAGTCCAGATTGCTCATGTGCTATGGGCACGTTTTTTGTGCTCCTGATCCTTGGAGTCCCTCTGACCCTTGGGGCCCAGTACGGGTGTCCCCTTTGTCCCTCTCTCCCTCCCCTGCTGGGAGGGCAGGCGTATATATCATACCCAACCCCACATAATCTTGGGAAGGTGAAAGCAGAAAAGCTATTGTGGGGGGAGTTGATAAACTGAATTTCCTATGCCAGGACATAAGGATTGCCAACTCCAACAACATATGCATCATAATCGCAAGCAAAGCCTGGCGATTGGGGCTGGGGAGAGTTATGAATTGAGTAGGCCTGTTACAAGAACAGTGCTGGAGCCACACTTACACTGCATGTGACCAGGGAAGAGTGGTGGGGGAACACAATGAGGCAGTATAGGTATGCAACAGGTGGTCCCTTCCGAGGGCGAAGGCTGAGTGAACACAGTTTCTGTACATGGTGAGCGCCACCAGGTGGTTTCTACAGGAAGTGCATGGGTGAGCGCCTCCATTCGGTGGCACCTATACCAAACTTGCTTATTCTTACCAAAAGATTACACCTATTCTCACAACGTACAATTCTGAGTTCTCCCAGGATCACAGAAGGAGCGCACACCTTCCTCCTGGAACCCCCAGGATCCCTTTGAGATAATGTAGGCACTGTAAGTATGATCTTAGGGTTAAGCATGGTGCATCTTGTGATAGGAGGAGCTGCACTGACTGCGGCACTCCTCGCTGAATATTACACGGCGCGCTCATTCGTCTGTTATAACACCCATGTGTACAAATGAAATAAGCATGTGATGGTGGAGAGTGTGCGTAGGACGTTATTGTGGAACTACTGAGACTTTTTATGCATGGTATATTGGGGGTCATTCTGAGTTGATCGTAGCTGTGCTAAATTTAGCACAGCTACGATCATCTTCCCAGACGGGTGTAGTACTGGTGACCGGCGGTCTCCTGACCGCCGGTCACCTTACCGACGCCGGGATCCCGGCAGCATACCGACGCCGGGATCCCGGCGGGGAGGGGTGAGTGCAGCAAGCCCCTTGCGGGCTCGCTGCGCTCGCCACGGGTTCTATTCCCACTCTATGGGTGTCGTGGACACCCACGAGTGGAAATAGTCCCTGTTGGTCGGCATGCCAACCATCGGGATAGTGAGCCGTCGGACTCGTGGAGGAGGTCATGTGACGGTCGGTCAGCTGACCGGCGGTCACATGAATACCACCCTCCCAGACATGCGGGGTGACGCCCAGCACAGGGCTAGTCCGCCCGCATGTCAGGCCTGCCCCCGACCCCCACAAGTACAAAAGCATCGCACAGCGTCAATGCTTTTGTACTTGAAGAGTAACTCCCGGCCAGGGCAGCTCCAGCGGCTGGCCGGGAGTTACTCATCGCTGCCTCGGGTTGCAGTGGCTGCATGTGACGTCACACAGCCGCTGCGGCTAGCCCTCCGCACGGTCCTGCCACGCCTGCGTTGGCCAGACCACGCCCCAAAAACAGAGGCCAAACGCTGCCGTGCTGTCCCCTCCCGCCCAGTGACCGCCTCTGCCTGTCAATCAGGCAGAGGCGATCGCTAGGTAACAACGACCATCTGGCATGCGCCGGCGTACTGCATGCCAGCGCATGCGCAGTTCCGACCCGATCGCTGCGCTGTGAACAACTGCAGCGTGCGATAGGGTCGGAATGGCCTCCATTGTGCACCCAGCTTTACTGTATTTCCCTGAACGGAGAACAATGGGGGTCATTCTGAGTTGATCGCTCGGAAGCTACATTTTGCAGTCGTGCGAACACATAGTCTCCGCCCACTGGGGAGTGAATTTTAGCTTTGCAAGTGTGCGAACGCATGTGCAGCCGAGCGGTACAAAAACATTTTATGCAGTTTCTGAGTAGGTCTGAACTTACTCAGCCGCTGCGATCACTTCCGCCTGTCCAGTCCCGGAATTGCTGTGCGAATGGATTCTTCGTTAAATTCATCGGCCAGCAACGATCTGCTTTGTACCCGTACGACAAACCTGCGCATTGTGGTGCATACCCATGCGCAGTAGTGACCTGATCGCCGCGCTGCGAAAAACGGCAGCGTGCGATCAGGCCAGAATGTCCCCCAATGATATGAAGCTTTCCTTTTCAGCTTCCCGCCTCCTGAACGGAGACACGCAGCATGCCCTCTGTCTCCCTCAGACACTAACTGTTGACCTATTTCTGATCCAGGGCTGCGGGTCATCGACAAACAGATTTTTTATGTGTAATTAGATGGACAGTCATCAGATGATATGTGACAGCTGCACGTTAACAGCCTTAGCGACAGGCCGCCGCACCTCGCACCTCACTGGGTTCATACTAGATGAGGAGAGGGGGAGGGGGGATTCTAAACAGATCATTAATGAACTTAGCCCCCGGGGACATCCATTAAATAATATGCCAAGAGAAATGTTGCCTGTGTATGGAAAATCAATACCATCCCCTCCTGGGGCTGGGCCCATGAAGATGGAAAGTGGAGCTGTCTAAATTTCTCCAACAGAGGTCTCTTCATTCTAATGAACAATTTAATTCTGGGAGTGGATAGGTTAATTATGACGCTGAAAGGCAACCTGGCCTCCATTTTGTCTGGAGTGAGGGATACCTTCAGCTTGACGGTCCTACATTAAAATGGACCCCTGGTCGGTTCTTTTTAAGCCTGCCATGTTTTGATGTTGGTGTATTGGTTGAAGTGGCGGGGTGAGGACAGGAAAGTGACAGGTTATAGGTTAATGGTTTACCTGATACGTTACCGTGACTGAGGCTACTGAGAGATGTATGCAGGGATGTAAGTGATCAGACACCCCGGGTGTCCAGATCAAAATGGCCGCTAACCTCCTCTGAACACAATACTCACACCAATACCAGGCACAGCTACCATAATTATATATATATATATATATATATATATATATATATATATATATTAGTTCAAATTCGTCTGAGGGTTTTGCTTCTGCACGAACCACCTCACTCGTTTTGGTTTTGGATCTGAATTTTTTTTTTTTATACAAAATGATAATAATGATTTTTGCTATCGACACAAAATTCAAAACCCAAAAATTTGGATTTAAAATCTGAATTTCGAACCGCGGGGAGATCCAAACCAGGACTCTGGGCCAGGTTTTGGTTCAGTTCGGATCTATAAAATGAAGGTGGGCTCTGGAGAACCGGACCGCACATCTCTAATATACTGTATACACACACTGTATCACACACATATGAGATAAATAGGCAGTACTCTCGGGACTTTCACCAAATACATATTTACTAACATAAAGTTACATTTCAACCAATGTAGACTCCATCCTTCCTGCTATGACAGGAATTAATCTGTCATCGTGCAGATATGTAGATGTATAAACAAGACAAAAACACTTAGAAGCTCAGTAAGTTGATAGCTCCCACTATGCAGCGGAACATGTGCGCAGATATACAATCCCCCCCTTTTCCCATTACAACATAAAAGCCACTGCTCTGTTTATTTCAATTAACCCTTTAGCCACTGAAAATATACTGTCCTAGGGCCAGAACACCAGCGAAGTACAAAATGTGTGATTGGACAGCCCTGACCGATGTCCCAGTCCTTGACTGCTTCTCTGGTGCCAATCACAGGGGGCCCTGAGGGAATAGGTAACCAAACCCCTGTGGTGATCTGTGGTCAGCACTCTTAAAAGCTTTCAGTCATTATCACACCCTATTCTGCTGCAACATGGGCAATCAGGCTAGGAATGTAACCTTCTGCTTCTCCCCGTGGGTACGGCCCACACCTGGGACTAGGTGGCAAATGGGGAGGGGGGAGGGTCATAGAGACCTTGGCACTTGGGAAGAGTGCTGTTCCCGTCTTTCTTTGATATAATAGAGGATGACGGCCGGGTATAGTACTTGCAGGTGCTTTATTGGTTCTGACGGTGCAGTCACTGGAATAGTTTTCAGCACAGGCTCCACTTTCATATTTCCCTGACACTTACTGTATGAGTCTATTTATTACCCTTACCTAATAAATCTTAATAACTAATCTATTCAGGCACACAGGGGCAGATGTATTAAGCCTGGTAAAGGGATAAAGAAGTGATAAAGTAGTGATAAGTGTAAGGTGATAACGCACCAGCCAATCATTACAGATTGAAAAATGACAGTTGGGAGCCGATTGACTGATGGGTTTTCACCTTGCACTTGTCACTGCTTTATCACTTCTCCAGGCTTAATACATTTGCCCCACAGATTCACCTTTTACTCTGAGCTGCTGTGCCTGTTTACCAGAGAATCTGCATCTTTTTTCCAGAGTACCTACGCCTTTTTTTCTGAGTACTGGCGCTTTTTTCCCCGAGCTCTTGCACCTTTTTTTCTGAACTCCTGAGCATGTTTTTCTTAGGAATTGCACCTTTTTTCTGAGCACTTACACTTTTTTTCCTGAGCATCTACGCCCTTTTCCGGAGCTCCTGCACTTTTTCCTGAGCACCGGCATCTTTTCTTCTGAGCTCCTGCGCCTTTTTCCTGAGCACCTGCGTATTTTCCCCGAGCACCTGTGCCTTTTTTTTCTGTGCACCTGTGCCCTTTTCCTGAGTACTGTACATTGGTCTTTTCCATACCCTCCAGCTGCACCTTTTTGACAGGTACAGTACCTTTTTTTATGGTCTGTACCGATTTTTGGCTCTCCAAACTTCCATTGATTTAGTTGTAATAAAATACATAAATATTATACGTAAAATAAAGTCGGACCCTAAGTGTAGGGATGGCCATCACAAGTGTTGGTCTCCACCAATGGTGCCATTGCTGCTTTATATCGATTGCACGAAACCATTCATGGGCATCATATGCATCAAATGCACGGCATCTATTCTGTGAGACCCATCGGGCCAATCAAATAAGGGTGCAATGGGGAGGCGGGGGAAAGTGATGAGCCAATAAGGGAGGGGGGTGGAGCTAAGCAGCTCAATGAGCGTGGAGCAAATCACTGTGCCCTCTGCACTTAACAGCATTGTAGGCCCTGGGCAAAGCAATGTACTGGGGCTCCTATCCACCCATTCATGGAAATTAAAAAATAAATAAATCATAAGTTATCCCTCCTGTGGTCCCGTGCCGTCTCTCCACATGCTTCCATACAGTGAACGGCTGTCAGCACTATGATTGGTGGATAGCTCCAGCCATCCACCAATCAGCATGCTGACAGACGTCCTAGACTATACTTAGAACGCCGCCCAGGTCAGTCCACCCCCTACCGCCAGAATATGCAATGTGATGCCCCTCGCAGAAACGCTGATTCTACATGAAATAAACTCCGTTCGCAGCAAAAAAAGCCCATGACATCACAGTATACCCATGACTACCTTAAATTACTCTTAAGGTGGATACACAGTACTTGAGGGCAGACTTACTGTCACGCTGGCCGAGTGGCCGATTCAGATAAGCATATACACTTACCAATTGGCTGCTCGATATGTAAGTCCTCACATCACAGCTGGACAGACACTTAAATTTACTCGCCCAGCTGTGGCGATCGTCCCTGCGGCTAGTGTACGGGTGGTCGGTGGGCCGCACGTACACACACAGCCAGATCCACCGATATATATATATCGGGGCATCGGCTGTGCTGCAGCGCTGGCGCGATAAGTCTGTGCAGTCACTGTATAACATTGCGTTATTACACTGCTATGATGTGTCTGACACAGAACAGTAAATAGCTGCAATATAAGCACCTTTCTACTTTGTCAGCGGGTATAGTGAATACTTTCTCCTTGGAAAACACAGCCTGACATATCATAACATCTATCCCCCCTGCTAATTCTCCCACCGGTTCTCTACCCCACTGACCATATCTGTAACAAACTTTGATTTTTATTTTTATTTTTTTTTTATATTTCCTGTCATCAAGGTGTTATCATAACTTCTTGTATGTTTGCGTTGTCTCTCCAGGGACCCGGGCTCTGAAGTCTGACATAACTCTCAGTGTATTTCTAGACAGTTTACAGCTAAATTGATGAACAGAACAGGAGGGGGAGAGACAGGGACAGAGGGAAGGGCAGGTTAACCCTTGCTCTGCTAGGAGACACTTTAACTCTTTTTGTGACAAGGAGCCATACTTGGCCACTCTTTATCTGGGAACCCCAGGAGTAGCTGGAGGAGTCCATCCAGGTAGCGATTCTCAATATAGTGCAGTGCGGGGAAGGACCACAATGAAGGAATACAGTATATTGGCCATAGCGACCCTGACCGCACACGTCTCTAAGGAAGTGGGTGGATCGGGGTGGATAGCCGACTGTCTTCCGACATTTTCCTGCTCCGGGAGAGCAGGGAAATGCACCAAGAGGTCTTTAGGTTGTTATCCAAGCACATTAAGACATTAGGGGGACTAGGGCAAAAACACAAAGTGTAGCCAATAAGAGCAAAGGAATGTTCATAGCAGCACAAAGTATTTCAGAAGATGAGGGTGCAGTTCTTCTGGGACCTAGTCACTTGTTGTTGTCTTAGTGAGGACAGAAGTGCACAGAGCTGAGGTAACGCAAGTGTTAAGGAGAGAATGGAGGTGAGCGGAAAGCGAATTGTTAAGAATTACTGGAAAGAGCAGGGTCCTCCTTCAGCACATGTGATGCTCCTGTAATACTGATAAGGAAATATTGTGGCTTCCAACATACTTATATATGAAATAAATTGTAACTTAGTAGAGTGTAGGGAGCTCTCTCTCCTACCTCAGCTCTAATACTAGGAAAATGTTTAACGGGGAAACATCTGCCTTGGTGGTTCAATGACAATATCATGTATCACTCATAGTCATATTGCTGTATTATCTAACAATCAGAGGGCCCTCTTGGAGCACCAGAGAAAACTACACAGCTTGACTGGTCCGCCATTACCGGGTATAGGTAACACCATCCCAAAAACAGAAACAAAAAACTAGAGACGTGTGGTTCAGCTCTACAGAACTCTGAATCCTTCCGAATTCTGTAGATTCCAAACCAAACCAAAATCAGGTCCTGATCTCCCGAAGAGATCCGATCAGAACAGAGGGGGTTATTCTGAGTTGATCGCAGCAGGAATTTTGTTAGCAATTGGGCAAAACCATGTGCACTGCAGGGGGGGGGGGGGGGGCAGATATAACATGTGCAGAGAGAGTTAGATTTGGGTGGGGTGTGTTCAATCTGCAATCTAAATTGCAGTGTCAAAATAAAGCAGCTAGTATTTACCCTGCACAGAAACAAAATAACCCACCCAAATCTAACTCTCTCTGCACACGTTATATCTGCCTCCCCTGCAGTGCACATGGTTTTGCCCAATTGCTAACAAAATTCCTGCTGCGATCAACTCAGAATTACCCCCAGAGTTCCGATTCAGATTTTCCCACAACTCAGATTTAAAATCCAAATTTTGGGTTTTGGATTTCAAAAATTACATGATTTTAGTTGGTTTTACCCCCAAAAAAATGTATCGATTTTTATCAATGATGATCATTTTTTTAAAATCCATTTTAACGCGAACAGTAATCTGAATCCAAACCAAAACACATGAGAGTGGTTTTGTAAAACAAAAACAAAAACACAAAGATGAATCCAAATCCAAAACCAATACATGGGGATCAGCACACATCTCTACTAGGCTTTTCACGGCTTCTTAAATTGGGTTAAGCCAAGGCACCAGAGAAAGGAGTTATCACAGCCTCACATATAGATCTCATATGTAGAATTAATTTTACAATATGGGAGAGCATTCAAGTCTCTTAAAAGTAATCATCCTGTCATTGGATAATATCAACATTACCCAGGCGTCGTCAGATATTTCAAATATGACACATTCTGGGTGCAGTGTTATGATCATACAGTACGGACAAATTGTGGGATAAGGGTATGCTTGCAGCTTGACCAAATCTAAAACATCAATTAATAGATACAGAGTTAGTAAATTGTCCCTGTGGTTGACTAAGAACCTTAAATTAAGACATAATAATAATAATAATAATAATAATAATAATAATAATAATAATAATAATAATAATAATAATAATTAAAAAAAAAACACAATTCCCACACATTGCTAATAAATACACCAACCTACTAAATGAGGAGAAGCTACTACTTTAGGGGTTGTATCACCCTTTAAATATTGTGGCAATCTATATACACTTAGAAATAAATAATAATTTTTAGAGATGCTGAAATTTGTGGTCCTTAATCAGTTTTGTAAAACCAGCTCAAAAATAAAAAAATAAAAAATAAAAATCACAAAAACACCCTCTGGATAGACCATAGACAGTTTTGACCACGTTTAAGATGGTTCGATGATGTTTGACTTTATTTATTATCATTTATTAACAGTTTCTTATATAGCGCAGAAATTTCCGTTGCGCTTTACAATTGGTAACAATGATAAAACAAAACTGGGTAATAACAAACAGTCATAGAGGTAGGAGGGCCCTGCTCGCAAGCGTACAATTGACCCTGTTCGACATACACATGAGCACCACACTGGAACTCCAAATAACGAACGCAATATTATTCGTTGTTTAAAATCCAACGTAGCCAAATATCTGGGGAAAAAATACTATAGAGAGTAACCATTTATGCTCCAACAAGCAAAAGCAAATTTATTTTTTAGTCTCCCGAATAAACTGCATGAAACAAACCTTACATATAGCAACACAAATGAAGGCGAGACGGATGAGCCTAAATAAATCTGCGCCAAGAAACACAATCGTACTAGTCTGAGGCCCTCACGCCCGGCAAATTCAAATGAATCACAAACAGGATTGACCAATTTGAACATCTCTAGTCATTTTTTTGGTATCGTCATAATAATATTATTTAGCATGATAAATAAAATATTCTCATTTCCTAGAATAGGGTCAATTGCATACCCTTCCACACAATTCCTAGGTGCAGAATTTTTCCTGAGCTGGCATTATCCGGGAATATTTTTGTTGTTAATTAGGAACATATGAATCTTTTCCAAAGCTTTAACAATATTCTGAGTTGCATTTAGTAATAATATTATCTGTGTGCAGTTTAATAGTGAGGGCGGGCAGTTATATTTTTACTGAGCTCCAGTATGACCTTACTGACATGTGCAAATTTGACATATCTTTTACTGTTGTACAGACATTGGGGGTCATTCCGAGTTGATCGTTCGCTAGCTAGTTTTAGCAGCCGTGCAAACGCTATGCCTCCGCCCACTGGGGAGTGTATTTTAGCTTAGCAGAAGTGCGAACGCATGTGCAGCCGAGCTCTGCAAAAAAAGTTTGTGCAATTTCAGAGAACCTACTCAGCGCTTGCGATCACTTCAGCCTATTCGTGTCCGGATTTGACGTCATACACCCGCCCAGCAAACGCCCAGCCACGCCTGCGTTTTTTAAGACACGCCTGCGTTTTTACAAACACTCCCTGAAAACGGTCAGTTGACACCCAGAAACGCCCCCTTCCTGTCAATCTTCTTGCGGCCGTCAGTGCGACTGAAAACTTCGCTAGAACCTATGCAAAACAACAAATGCCTTTGTACCTGTACATTGCGCGTGCGCATTGTGGTGCATACACATGCGCAGAAGTGCCGATTTTTAGCCTGATCGCTGCGCTGCGAACAACAGCAGCTAGCGATCAACTCGGAATGACCCCCACTATGCCGTATAGTGGAAATTTAAAGGTCCATACATTCAGGAACCTGCATTAGCCCCCGTCTCGTGCCTGGGTAATATGTACTTCTAGGACTTATTTTATTTGACAATGTGCTAAGCAGCATCGATGGTCTAACACATATTCTAGCAAGGTCCTGTTTCTGCTCAATCTCTAACTGATGTTGAAGGAGCTTCTATTGTAGCACAAACACTACACACTGGGAGGCCATCCATCACTCCGTCTAACTGCCGGAACTCCCTTTCAAGGCAGACCATTAATAATAAAGTCCCAGCAGGAGAGCCTTGTCATTAGGCGGGATGAGGCCATTAAAGACGGGATGCGCAGTAGTGACCCTGCGTTATAAACACTGTTATAAATGCTCAACATCGTTTCTGGATTGTTCAAATAATACGTATATATTTTATACCTAATGGAATTAATTATTGCATGATCTGTTAGTAAACTTGCAAGAAAAAGGGCATTTCTCAATGTGCCTCAAAGCACCGAGGACATGGCCTGTGTGGAGTTTGTATGTTCTCTCTGTGCTTGTGCGAGTTTCAACCAGGTGTTCCGGTTTCCTCCCACAAATTAAAAATATATTGGTAGGTTACTTGGCTCCCTTAATTTTTTTTTTAGTCTTAGTGCGTATGTGTACATATGATAAGGAATTTTAGACTGTAAGTTCACTGGCACTGAAGTGAATGGCCAAATACTCTCTGTAAAGTGCTGCGGCGAGATATGTGAATGCTATATAAATAACGGGTAATAAAATATATAATACAGTTCAACAATCCAGTACTTCTAATATGATAGGTTACAGGACATAAAGGACATTGCCCTACAGGAAGAATTTACTGTACAATAAAAAAAAATGTTTTATATATGATTTATTCATGTTTTATTTCTGCTGTGTTCTGAATTATTTACTGCTTTCTGTCAGTGTCAGAAGCCCATAAGAAACCAAACTGTCCTCACTAAGGGGATCACTCTGGAATATAGGGAGTAAGTGGGGGGTGTCCCAGGGTGTTGGGGGCTGTGTGGGACTATAAATGGGCAATATATTGATACAGGTTGAGTATCCCATATCCAAATATTCCAAAATACGGAATATTCCGAAATACAGAATTTTTTGAGTGAGTGAAATAGTGAAACCTTTGTTTTCTGATGGCTCAATGTACACAAAGTTATTAAAAAATATTGTATTAAATGACCTTCAGGCTGTGTGTATAAGGTGTATATGTAACATAAATGCATTCAGTGCTTAGACTTGGGTCCCATCACCATGATATCTCATTATGGTATGCAATTATTCCAAAATACGGAATAATCCGATATCCAAAATACTTCTGGTCACAAGCATTTTGGAAAAGGGATACTCAACCTGTATTACAGTAATAACGTTGCAATTAAAAATGACGGTAAGTCGCTATTGGCTACTTGTTATTACTGTCACCACGTTTTGCCATTACCCCAAGTGCCATACCTTGCAGCAGCCCTGGAGATACCCCTGCTTATATGTGACATGCATAGTACATCTGTGACAATGCTACAGTATGTGGTGTTGCAGAATGTTCTGCCACTGAGTTCTGCGTTACATAGATCTACAACAGGGTCGTTTCATGGTACAGATTCTCACATCGGCTGCAACAGCTGTTTGATAACTTGCACCTTAAATTCATGAATATTAACAATTGCACCCTATATGGGTATCTGTGCAAAACCCTGCACCCCCAAAATACTTTGTACTCTATAGAGAAACCCATCTTTTTTTAGTGTTTGAACTGCTCACCCTTTCAAAGTAAATAACTTCTCATTTGAATATATATATATATATATATATATATATATATATTTATAATTATTATTTACAGTTTCTTATACAGCGCAGCAAATCTTGTTGTACTGTACAAATATATGTATTTCTATTGCAAAGTCTCTCATACATAAAACACCAGGACTGAACCCTTACTTTCCTTCTGCAGTCAGTAAGAAAACTCTGTTCCTGCAGATAATTTTCAGCAGAGATTTTATTATTACTTTAAACAATGTTAACAATAAAAATAAAGGTGCCTGTAAGTATTGTGACATGGTAGGAGAGTACGCAATTAACAATCAGACAACTTTTACATGAAGAACATGATCACACCAATCTGCTGTGAAGAATGTAGTTTCGCTGAGCAGGTAGAATTTGATCCAACCAAAGGTATTACTACCTGCAAACTATATAAACAGAACAGGCTCATTGTGCATGAGTGAAACACCTGAATCGCTTCGGAGTGTAAAATACCTATTTCAGAGGATAAAGTGATGTCTGACTCCAGGGGGTCATTTACAGGCCCTTCAACAGGACCCTATCCATCAGGTACACAACGCTCTGCTCCTGAGATCCCTTCTTAATTAATGATTGCCGTCACCTGTGGTGAAACACCTTTCTGATTAAGTAACTAGTCCAGCACAGGTGACGGCAATCCTACATTAGAGGGAAGCCCAGGAGCAGAGCACTGTGTACCTTGGGAAGAGGTCATGTTAGAGGGGTGCGCTTACACCTTAGGGTATACTTGCCTACCTGACCCTCTCCATGAGGGAGAAAATGCTCTGTTCCTGGACTTTCCTGGTAATGTATGATTGCCATCACCTGTGGTGAAACACCTTTCTTATCAATTAACTAGCTCACCACAGGTGATGGCAATCATACATTACCAGGAAAGTCCAGGAACAGAGCATTTTCTCCCTCATGGAGAGGGTCAGCTAGGAAAGTATGGCTTAGGCTTATCTCCCAACATGACCCTATCCAGGAGGGACACAATGTTCTGCTCCTGGACTTCCCTCTTAATGTATGATTGCCATCACCTGTGCTGAAACACCTTTCTTATCCATTAACCTGTTCAACACAGGTGTCGGCAATCATACATTAAGCGGAAAGTCCCGGCGCAGAGCATTGTGTCCCTCCTGGAGAGGGTCATGTTGGGCGGTATGGCTTAGAGGTCAATATAATTAGCCGTGAAGGGGGCGAGTTGCTGTTGCAATGGTCTAGAAATGCCAGCACCTGTAGCACATCCCCCCCTTGTGTCCCGATATTACCCCAGACTCAGCCCTAGGGAACTCCATAACAAAAATCTGCGAGTCCGGCGGCACCGTAAGTGCGGCATACACGTCACTTCACAAATTAACTTGTGGCTAATTGGATAAACCCTTTAGGCTTATGTACACATTAGGACGACATTGCAAACCATGCGATGCCATCCGCGACGGGATCCGACATCGGTCAGTGAATACACACTTACCAATGTCGGACGAGGGGAGGAGCGTGGCCATGCTGCATTCGGCCGACGGCCGATGTGCGATTCAGGAAACGACCCGTGGGATTGCGCGTCGTATCCTGTATCGTGTGTACACACTATACAATATCACAACGAGCCGGCCGATATCAGCCAGATGGTATGCGATATCACATCGTATGTACGCACCTTTAGACTGCTATCTCTGTGCTGTGACAGACGTGTAAACAGACAGGAGAGCGTGTAGATGTCAGAGGAAGGGTCACTGACTAAATGTTATCCCTGTCTCCGTGTACCTAGAACAGCAACAAAATACAGATATAGAAACTTTCTCATGTGTTCAACCAAATTCAATTTCATTTCCTAGCAGTCAGCTGAATGGCAAAGTGTGTTTTTCTAGATAGATAGATAGATAGATAGATAGATAGATAGATAGATAGATAGATAGATAGATAGATAGATAGATAGATAGAATATCTCACTTTCTAGCTGTTACAGTGAAAGTTTTATGTAACTTGGATGGTGCCGCTCCGCAGAGGGTTCCGCGTTCCATCTGTACAATCTCTCTCTTCCTTCGCCACTACGCGGAACAGATTTCTACATTGTGCCATAGTCTATGAATTGAGCTGGGGCAACAGCTGTGCCTATATGCTCTGCGGTGGGGTGTGATGAGGAGTCCGGCGGGGTAGAAGAATAAAATGTGTGAAATTCTGTGTCTTACACGTGAAGGGTGTACTCCAGATGAAATTCCAATATGCCACAGAACAACTTTCCTCATCCATCTCATAGCAATCTATAGATATCAATCTATCTATATATTGTAAGCTCTTTGGAGTACCCTCATTTCCATGTTTTGGATCATATCAATTTATCTATAGATTGTAAGCTCTTTGGGGCAGTTACCTCATTTTCATGTTTTGGATCCTTATCTTAATCGAGCGCGTACCTTTATGTTCCACCTTATGTATATACTTTTCACAGAGCTGTATGTGTCTGTCCACCTGCCTATACCTACTGCATACCTCCCAACCTGACCCTCTCCAGGAGGGACACAATGCTCTGCTCCTGGACTTCCCTCTTACTCTATGATTGCCAGCACCTGTGCTGAAACACCTTTCTTACCCAATAACTTGTTCAACACAGGTGCCGGCAATCATACATTAAGAGAAAAGCACAGGAGCAGAGCATTGTGTCCCTCCTGGAGAGGGTCATGTTGGAGGTATGCTACAGTACAACATGGCATGCCAGCACACACGGATATATCAAGTCAGTGTCTGCTGTATGTATAGGTCCATGAGAGCACGGTCAGGTACAACAGGCACTGCTCCGATCATCTATTCCTCCCTGTCTCACTATTTGCTCTCAGAGACAAACTTCTGCTACAAAACTTCTGCAGACTCATCCATAGTTGTAGCCGTCTCTCTCCACTTTATCTCTCTCCAATCTTTGATAAATCTCCCCCCCCCCCCCTTCTAAGTCTCCAAAGTGAATACCGACAAGAGGGAATAGGTGAGACTTACGCTTCGGTGATGTTCTCCACGTCTCGAAACAGAGAGATGTTGGTGATGGTGTTGGGTTCCAGGCACTGGATCAGGGTCCCGTAACACCTGCAGTACTCGGGGCACGAGGTCACTGTGCCGGGGATAATGACGAGGAAGATGCTTGCCAGCAACCAGCAGATGGGACGCACAGTTTCCAAAATCATTGTAGCATCCAAGCAGGACCCCGGCCACCCCATTATCCAGGAGGTCACCTCTCTCTGTGTACTACCTCTCCCCACTGCTCATAGCTCTCTGTACAGTCTGCCACTGCTAGCACTCTGAGTGGGATGATGCTACCCCCTCCTCCTCTTCTTTCTCCAACCCTCAGGCTGCTCCCATCCCAGCTCTAGAGGCATCTGCCCCAGTGGAAAGGCGAGTACATCAGTTTTGGATGGGGAGGGGCCGTGCAACAATCTCCCTCGCTGGACACACAGCAAAGTGGTGGCCACATTAATAAATACTTAAAGAGAGCAATCAAGACGTCCACGGTTTAGGTTTATTTCTCATTTATGCCCCTCAAGCAGATTGACCCTCTTTATCTGTACGCAGGATAGGGAATGACACGTTCCCATCCCAGCACATCAGAGAGACAGGCAGTAACGGAGAGAGACAAAGAAGACGGGTCATTAGGAGGGAGAGACGAGCATTCACCTACAGAGGAAGCAGTCATGCTGCTCCGCATTGTTCTGCATGTGGGCTGCCACAGAGAAGCCCCAGGCACATAGAGAAGGGTATCACTGAGGCATCACATGAAGCAGAGGAACAAGTGGCGTATGCTGGAAAGAGAGATGATAGAAGTGAGGAAAACAGTTTTCAGAAGGAGAAAGAAGTTTTATATATATATCAAAAGGTTGACAGATAAAAGGTCAGAGGTTAATGCAACAGGAGCAAAAGGTCAACGCAAGTTTTTTCAAGTTTTTTTGGTTAAATCTCCCCTCACGGACTTGCGTCCTTGCTTCGAGCAGGTTACTATTCCCAACCGTAGTCCACATGGATAGTAAATCAAGCAAATGTTAGGAAAATATGAAAAGACCAAAAAAAAAAAAAAACGTGTTGATCATTTGTATGTCAAACATTGTCACGTCAAGCATTTTAACCTGTCGACCTTAAGCACCGTCGATCTTTTGTACCTGTCAACCATATGGTCTTGACCTAGTCTCTGGATCTATCATTCGCATACCACTAAGCCTGGGGGCTGCGCAGGTGGAGGGTTATGGGGACGTAGCTGCATCATTATGTTAATGCCACGGCTGATGAACGTCATACTGACACGCCCACCGGCTGAGGTGCAAATCCGTCTCGGAGTGCCTTTAGGTGCACCATCGGTCTCACCATTGGAACTTGCGTCAACTCTACATCAGGCGCAGTTTTTCTCCGTCGGACCATGGCCTCCTGTGTGAGCAGTTCTGCTTCATTAGATCCAGCCGCTGTCAGCGACATACGTCCACTAAAATTCACTCTTTCTGTGTCCACATACGTTCTGCATCTCCATACAGTAACTACTGGGACGCAGACGCAGACTTTAAAGATTGGTCATTTGCGTAAAATCGCCACTGCTTCCACCTCTGAAATCGGGGCCATTTCATTAAAGATTTCCTTTAAAATTCCTTTCCCTCACTCTTGTGCCACACATAATGCGGCCATCAGGAAATACTTGTCTACCCTCCCGGAACGGCCAGGAGGCTCCCAAAAATGGGGTGGCGCTCCTGGATCCCCCCCCCCCCCCCCCCCGGAAAGGTGGGCTGCCCGTACACCCCCGAGCCGCTCCTAGGGACCCAGGGGGCCCAGCACTGTATTGCATCATCGTAGCCCCGACCCCCAGCTACAGTGCCTGCTTTTTCTGCACTATATAGCAAGGGGCGGAGCCACGATGACATGACCATGATGCCACACCTTCTGGAAGCCCTCTTTCCCACCGGCCACGGCCTCTATGCCCCTGAGGAGGGGGCAGCAAAGTAGGTAACTATGCTTAAGTACGATTAAAACAAAAAAGTATTATTGCTGCTTATCATGGGAATACAAAGTCAGCTATCGACCAATTTATCAAGAAGGGCAGCCCTGCGCCCCTCAGCTGTTTTGGAGATACTGGCCCGGAGCAGTAAGGGTTAACAAACATGCCACTTTTGCCAGGCCAGTCTCTTCAGGTTTGTGCATGCGCGGTGGGACTGGAAGCACCAAGACACTTAGAACAATATAAATCTAAAAAACAGAAGTCGAAAATAAAAATTGCCAAAAAAAAACGTAAGGGTTAACTGCTGATTGAGAAAGATGGCTGCGATCAGCGAAACGTGTTGCTTTTGGATAAAACACAGTGACAATATTACTGATTTTATAGTATTTCAAAAACCAGGAGAAAAAAAAAGTAACTAATTTCTTTTATATAAATATAAAATAAAAAAATATACATATGTTTATAAAACCTAAAAAGGTTTATCTATGAAAAAGTGGAAATCCATATGACAGCAAAAAAAAATTGGGGGGGGGGGGGGGGGGCGATGATAGGACGCAGGGACTAACATTAGTGACAGTAGTGCGGGGTAAACATATCTCTAAGGGGTAAATTTACTAAAGCTTCTAAAACAGAGAATTGGTGCTGTTGCCCGTAGCAACCAATCATATACTGCCTATCATTTCTATAAGGCAATAGAGAAATAACAGACAGCAGTAGCACCCAGAATCACATTGCACCAGTCATATATATTACTGAGAACCGTTTCATCCCCGCAGTGTCATCGTAGTGGAAGCGGGACTCCTGCACATGCGCGGCCCCACTGACGTTGCGGCCATTTCCGGGGAGGGTTCCAGGGGGAAACCTTTCCCATTAATTCTTGCAAAGTGTAGCCAACTAACTTCAGATGACGTTAGCTACGGGGGCCAAGGTCAGGAATGCCGCACATTGCAGAGGTTGGTGAATCTCACAGCAATGCATCCCCCCCCCCATAGAAACATAGAAACCAATGGGGGCTGTGGCTGAACTGAACCCGTGACACCAGCACTGTGAGGTAGCAATGCTATCCACTGTGCCAGCTTGCTGCCTTGAACACAGTTGATTTATGGGTAGGTGGGTACATCTGAGTGTGTGTGGTGTAAACACATATGTAGGAATAGGCTTTAAGGTTGGCACCTTAATGGTACATGTGGGTAAATAAGTCTGCAGCCTCGGGGGAGAGAAGGAGCTCCCAAAATAACTGCTGAGGGAATACGTAAATAACAAATTATCCACGGCGCTGTCTGTAACCCTAATAAATGCCATTTATTAAACCAACTCTTGGACAAGTAATACTGTAAGCTATAACAAAAAGAGTCTGCTCACTATTGCACGTAAGGGTCGACTGCTGCTTGTGAAAGTGGGCTGTGATCTGCGAAACGCGCTGCTATTGGATTACACACAGTGAGAATATTACGGATTTTAAATACTTATTTTAAAGTATTTTTAAGTTATATTTTATTTTTATGCTCTCATCTGAGTCCATTATAGGAGTCCATATAGCTGAATACATTATAGTAAAGTACTCCGGGACCATATCAGTCACTCAATTAAGAGCATTTTGACCCTTACTTGCCATAGCGAACATTTATTTTTGTTATACCTTCCGAAATGAAGGGGGAAGGGGGAGAGAGATAAAATGGAGAGCAGTGCCATAACTAGGGGTAAGAGAGAGGTGCCGCCGCACACAACGCAGGGCCCTGGAACGAATCCCTGCAGCCAGCACCACTGTTGCAGTGCCACTGCAGCTCCAGACATGCACAGTGCAGCTTTTAAAGCCCCCCGGAGCATCCTGAGTGATGTCAGGGCTGTAATTCCTGAAGCTGCTTGCCCCGTCCCCTCCGCATGACATCATGTCCCTCAGGGACCATGGCTAGCACTGGCCACAGAAAAGCCCCGTCATGGCTGTGTTTGAAAAATGACTGGAGCCGATTGGTTGATACAGTACTGTATCTCTCTCCACGCTTTGATACATCTCCCCCTATGTAAGTAAATTCATGTTCCGGAGTTGTATGGTAAAACTGTAATACAATCAAGCAATGGAATGGAGATAACTCCCGGGGGCCAGGGGGACCCACACTGCACACCCTACACCCATTTTTTAAAAATAATTATCCCTCCAGACTCCTGCGTAGGTGGCAGCAGCTGCACAGATCACCGGGAAAATGGCCATATTCCTGGAGTTTTGCGCATGCCCAGTAGAAAAATCTCTGGGAAAATGGTGCGGCGGCCATTTTCCCAGAGATTTTTCTAATGTGCTTGCGCAAAACTGGACTCTGGTACCCTAGTGCTCAGAGTCCCACTGTGTTGCCAGCTAGAGAGGAGGGGGCCCTGACGGAGACTGCATATGACCCCCTCCTCTATTAGATGCCCCTGTCATGGGGGGCCCTAGGCAAGATACTGGTTTGGGGCCCCCACCTCTTTCTCTATCTGTTTCCGTTGGTGATAGATCTTTTCAATCTTGGATAAATCTGCCATGTCTTTCACTATAAGACTGGGTAGTGATGCCCGTGGCCGCCTCATTCACTGCGGCCACTGTGATAGCCCAATAAAATAAAGCCACTTTGGAGAAGGGCAATGGGCCTGTTTCTGAGGTGGATACAGTTTTGTTTCCTTCACAACTGACTGATGTGTCTTTGGATACAGTGCTTTTGGCCCTGGTTACCATGCGTATGCATTACATAGGCCAGTTCTGATTCCGGAAGTAAAGGGATAGTGTCAGGAGATATTTTTGTGTCAGCAGGTTAAAAAAATACATAAATAAATAAATAACACTGAAAAGGGCTACTTGCATTCATTTTCAACCTCTGTGCTGTGGAAGCTCCAAGTTACACAGATATTGCCCTAACAGCTGTCTTTTAATAAGCCTCTACCTGTGAATCATAAAAAAAATAAAAGGATTAGCTTTTATGGATAAAAGGGACTTGTGAGGGAAACTACAGAGAAGCCAAACATCAGGAGATACAGAGTTCAGTGGCTGAGACAGGGTTGAGGGTGCATCGGTCATCCACAACAAGAGCTCTGCATATTAAACCTCATATAGTCTGAGGATTGTCCGTAACATAAACTATAACCTTAACACTTAATTATAATAAATAAAGACACGGAGACTTGAATTTGGCAGAAATTGTTAGCTATTTATTTAAGTGAACCATTAACTGTGAATAATTAAACTAAAATATGGTGGCCAGAAAGAACGGCTAAACAACCCTATCCCATAGATAACTATCTTATAAAACAGAACTGACGTAAACCTTCCAACAAACAATAGGTATCCGCTCAACCTCCATCCTGACTACCCACCCGTGAAGGTGATGAGGCTGCCACCCGTGAAGGCGGTCCAGCAGATGTAATACCAGTCAATGAAGGAGAGCGCACCTAAAACCAACAACCAAATGACCTCCAATCCACTCTTTAATCCAACAAATGTTAACTTGCCGTTCTTTCCCGCCACAACCCACACCGTGACAACCCACAGCACGAAAATAGCCAACGCAACAGCATAAAACAAACACCACCAGTAGGGAGGGAGGGTGGGACGACAAAAGCAGAAGAGGCTGACCCAGCCCCTTTCTCAGGCTTAAGAACCCATTCCACCTACCCCCAACATTCATTCCTATTGGCTAACAATAATACTCCCATAATGCCTTACCGTCCTGCCCCCAGACTAGCTGAGGTTTAACCCACTCCTCTCCTATTCTGTCAATTCGTTCTCCAACTGGCAAACATCTGTTTTTTAAGTAACATTGGTATGATCACTATTTTTGTTATCTTCATTATTATTATAATTTGTTTTTGCTATTTACTCTTAATGCCCTTACAACAAGATTTCAAAACCAGATTCATAATAACCTATAGCCTACAACGGGCTTGTCCATTGTAGAGCCCAACAGCATAAATCTAGTTCACCATCCTCTGCTTGTCTATAACTACAGATACAGCCGTCATAACTCAAGCTATGGCTTCAAGCCAATTCGTACATATCAGCCATTCTGAGATCCCTGGAGGTGCTTATCTCCAGAAAATGTTCCCATGTCTTCTCTCTCTCTCGCCTTCATAAAAGGTTTATAATGAACCAATTCTCCAATAAGCCACGTTATCAAGGGCAACTGCTTAAACTCACCTTGACCCAGTGTAATAGATTAAGACTGTTCGGACCCCTTGTCCCTCTTATCAAGAGACCATCGATAAGTCAATTGTATGGACTCTGCTGTAAAGTATAGCAGTTCTGCAGCCCCATTTAAGCAGCTCTTCATTTGCTACAGTATAATTTAATAGAACTGTAAGCTCCTTGCACAGTAAGTTTCCATCCTCAGGTCCTGCTAAGGATTTATGACCTGAAGAGCAGTATTGATGAAAAGCATATGGCCCTATTATCCATGCCTTTGTCGTGCTTTCAGGGTTCGTTCTCTTAGTCCATCTGCGTATCTGCAATTGTGTGGCAACCTGGCACGGTGGTTAGCATTGCTGCCATGCAATGTTGTGGAAGAGATACTGTGAGGGGGTGGGTACTGTTGAAAGCGGAGTGAACTACTGTACCGACTCCATGTCGCTACTTCTCCAGGGAAGATTCATTCCCTGTACCAAGATGGCCACCAAGGCTACTACTGAGCATGTGCAGAGGCCATCTTGTGATTGTCAGAGCGCCACAGTGGGAGATCCATGGAGACCTGTGATTACCTGCTGTTTTAGACACAGTTCCAGCATCCTGCACAGCTACCCGTAACATTCATCTCCTGCTGTATGGCAGTCTGTCTCCTGGCAGTGGGGGCAGTTGGGTGGCTCCTGCTACTTAAGTCGGAGGCATTACAGCCATCCTGCATTATTATGTAGGTAGCCTTCATTGCTCCATGAGCTGATAATTATCTCCTGTGTGTAATGCTGGTTATTATTATGCTCTATTTTAGGGGCAATGGTTATTAGGTGTAACATTGGGGACTTTTCTTCTTACACATTATTCTATATCACTGTGACTCCTATTACTGCGCAATGCCCCTGGGACTTTGGGAGTGGTAGGGGAGGAGGACATGGAGTCCGGGGAGTTCTGAGTGTTAGCTTTGCAGCATAGAGGGAGTAATGGAGTAATTAGGAGTCAAGAGAGCAGTGCTGAGAAAGATAGTGATCCATCTAGTATCTCATCTATAGGCAGCCTATTAGTTAGGTATCAAGACTCAAATCTATCTACAAATGTCGCATAGACAACCCATGCCCACCAGACTTCTTCCACATGCCCACTAGACCTCTGCCACATGCCCACCAGATCTCATCACATGCCCTCCATCCAGACCTCTCCCACATGTCCACCAGACCTCTCTCACATGCCCACCAGGTGCCGTCACATGCCCTCCAGACCTCTCCAACATGCCCTCCAGACCTCTCTCACATGCCCACCAGACCTCTCTCACATGCCCACCAGGTGCCGTCACATGCCCTCCAGACCTCTCCAACATGCCCTCCAGACCTCTCCAACATGCCCTCCAGACATAGTCACATGCCCACCAGACCACTATCCAAGGAGACTAAAAATGGGCATCTCAGAGCTGGTACTCTCGGTCACATGGGGAATATGGCAGCTGTTTACACCCCTGAATAAGGCCAACACGTGGAACGTTTTGCTTACACGAAAATAATTCACCTTATTGCTATCAAACTTACATTTATAATGCCACAAATGTCTGCAAATGTAACGGAGGAGTCTGCTTATTTTTCATCACGTATCAAGTACAGGGTTTGGCAAGCAGGACGGTTGAACATAAAACTACTTTGAGCAGCGCTGATGCCCCATAATTTTTTTTAGTCAGCGACAAGTGTTATCACCAGTGGATAAGCTACTTGTATGTAATGGTAGTAAGTATTGCTGGAACCCAAAAATGTTCAAAAAGAACAATGTTTGTAACCCTCATGCATCCTGCTATGGGTGGTACAGGGAGTATAATGCAGTGAATAAAGGGTCAATGTAGGGGGCTGTACCAGTCTGATGCAATTCTATGAGAATGACAGTTTTCTTGACATTTCAGCTCCACCCCTCCTCATAGACCTCCGATATGCATCATTATGCCTCAAGACAAGGGCGTAGCTACCATAGGTGCAGGGAGTGCAGCTGCTATGGGGCCCAGAGCTGAGAGGGGCCCTCCTTCCCTGTCAAAGTTAAATGTGTTCTATAGATTTTCACCATTGGGAGGTACATAGGAACCCTTACAAACCTTTGCCTTGGGGCCTGCAATATATCAAGGTATGCCCCTGGACCTGCTTATTGTAATGTGGTCTAAAAATGGACTGATGGTCATTATAATATTATACAATATGAACTGGAGTACTGTAATGTGGCACAATATGACGTGGAAGCACAATGGTGTGGAATAATATGAACTGGGGAGACTATATGGCATAATGTGAATTGGGGGTACTGTGTTACATAATGTGTACTGGCAGCCCTGCAATGTGACATAATGTGAACTTGGGAACATTGATGGTTCTCAAAATAAACTACGGCACTACTATGGGGCATAACATTAAGTAGGGCACTACAATGGTTCAGAAAATGAACTAGGGCACTACTATAGGGCATATAATTCACAACTGCTGCAGAGAGGTGTCTCTCTAGAACAGAGGTTCTCAAACTCGGTCCTCGGGAGCCCACACAGTGCATGTTTTGCAGGTAACCCAGCAGGTGCACAGGTGTATTAATTACTCACTGACACATTTTAAAAGGTCCACAGGTGGAGCTAATTATTTCACTTGCGATTCTGTGAGGAGACCTGCAAAACATGCACTGTGTGGGCCCCTCGAGGTCCGAGTTTGAGAACCTCTGCTCTAGAACAGGCATTCCCAACCACGGTCCTCAAGGCACACCAACAGTGCAGGTTTTAGTGATATCCAGGCTTCAGCACAGGTGACTTAATTAGTAGCTCAGTAATATTGATTTAACCATCTGTGCTGCTGCCTGGATATCACTAAAACCTGCACTGTTGGTGTGCCTTGAGGACCGTGGTTGGGAATCCGTGCTTTAGAAGCACTGGAACAGGGGGCCCTTCAAAATGCTGCTATGGGGCCCACAACATTCTTGCTACGCCCCTGCCTCAAGATGTGAGGCCTAACGATGAGAGGCTACAAGGCTGTGGTCCTGCTGCATCTACCAAGTGTCAGACTTGGCATGAAGGGCCCACCAGGGAATACACTTAAGGGGTGTGGCCACCCACCAGAGGGAGTGTGGCCCGCCACCACAGAGGACTTGCAAAGAACAGAGTCCCTTTATAAAGGAAGGGACAGGGGTGTGTCAGGACCACCCACTTTGATTGGCAAGAGGGCTAATCTTGGTGTAAACATACCAAGCATCCCAGCTCATCCATGATCTCGCTCCATCACCACAGGAGGGAGTGGGGGCCTCAGGCAGTGGGGCTCACCGGGGATTTACCAATTACACCTGTGGACAAGTCTGACAATGTAGCAGCTATAAGGCAGTGACATGTGGTGAGGTGAGGCAGAGCCTTTCCGGTCATACTATCGTTTGCACCAGAGGTTTGACTATATAAAGTATATGAAAAATACAAATAATATGTTGGAAATATCTTCTTTGTATTATTCTAATAATTTTTATAGTCAAAACTCTGGAGTAAAAAGTCTATGGCAGGTGAGGCAGTGCCTCATCTGCCTATCTATTCCCCACATCTCTGATCAAAACGCACTAAATTTCCAGGAGTTTATACTGCTGCACCTGTGTATAATACCCACATGTATATACTGCTGCACCTGTGTATAATGCCCACATGTATACACTGCTGCACCTGTGTATAAAACCCACATGCATATATCGCTGCACCTGTGTATAATGTCCACATGTATATACCGCTGCACCTGTGTATAATGTCCACATGTATATACCGCTGCACCTGTGTGTAATGCCCACATGTATATACCGCTGCACCTGTGTATAATGCCCACCTGTAAATACCGCTGCACCTGTGTATAATGCCCACCTGTATATACCGCTGCACCTGTGTATAATGCCCACCTGTATATACCGATGCACCTGTGTATAATGCCCCCATGTATATACCGCTGCACCTGTGTATAATGCCCACATGCATATACCGCTGCACCTGTGTATAATGCCCCCATGTATATTCCGCTGCACCTGTGTATAATGCCCCCATGTATATACTGCTGCACCTGTGTATAATGCCCCCATGTATATACTGCTGCACCTGTGTATAATGCCCCCATGTATATACTGCTGCACCTGTGTATAATGCCCACATGTATATACTGCTGCACCTGTGTATAATACCCAGATGTATATACTGCTGCACCTGTGTATAATGCCCACATGTATATACTGCTGCACCTGTGTATAATACCCAGATGTATATACTGCTGCACCTGTGTATAATGCCCACATGTCTATACTGCTGCACCTGTGTATAATACCCAGATGTATATACTGCTGCACTCGTGTATAATACCCCCATGTATATACTGCTGCACCTGTGTATAATGCCCCCATGTATATACTGCTGCACCTGTGTATAATGCCCCCATGTATATACTGCTGCACCTGTGTATAATACCCAGATGTATATACTGCTGCACCTGTGTATAATGCCCACATGTATATACTGCTGCACCTGTGTATAATACCCAGATGTATATATTGCTGCACCTGTGTATAATGCCCACATGTCTATACTGCTGCACCTGTGTATAATACCCAGATGTATATACTGCTGCACTCGTGTATAATACCCCCATGTATATACCGCTGCATCTGTGTATAATGCCCCCATGTATATATCGCTGCACCTGTGTATAATGCCCACATGTATATACTGCTGCACCTGTGTATAATGCCCCCATGTATATACTGCTGCACCTGTGTATAATGCCCCCATGTATATACTGCTGCACCTGTGTATAATGCCTCCATGTATATACTGCTGCACCTGTGTATAATGCCTCCATGTATATACTGCTGCACCTGTGTATAATACCCTCATATATATACTGCTGCACCTGTGTATAATGCCCACATGTATATACTGCTGCACCTGTGTATAATACCCTCATGTATATACTGCTGCACCTGTGTATAATACCCACATGTCTATACTGCTGCACCCGTGTATAATGCCCACATGTATATACTGCTGCACCCGTGTATAATACCCACATGTCTATACTGCTGCACCTGTGTATAATGCCCACATGTATATACTGCTGCACCTGTGTATAATACCCACATGTCTATACTGCTGCACCTGTGTATAATGCCCACATGTATATACTGCTGCACATGTGTATAATACCCACATGTCTATACTGCTGCACCTGTGTATAATGCCCACATGTATATACTGCTGCACCTGTGTATAATACCCACATGTCTATACTGCTGCACCTGTGTATAATGCCCACATGTATATACTGCTGCACCTGTGTATAATACCCACATGTCTATACTGCTGCACCTGTGTATAATGCCCACATGTATATACTGCTGCACCTGTGTATAATGCCCACATGAACCCTTAAGTCATATTTTGTGTGTAAGTCTGTCTTTGGTACTAGCCAGTGCATCCTGAGCCATTTACCTCACCACGCCCCGCGGGATGTAGTTATGTGACTGGCGGTCAGGAGACCACCGGTCACAATACCGACGGCTACATCCCACCCCCCTTACAATCCCGACAGTCGGCAAGCCGACTTACAGGGACTATTTCCACTCGTGGGTGTCCACAACACCCATAGAGGAGGAATACTGTAGAACCTGTGGCGAGTGCAGCCATCCACCTAACCCGCAAGGGGCTTCATTGCGTTAGCCCCTCCCCCACCAGGCATCTAATTGCCAGGATCCCACCGTCAGTATGGTGACCGGCGGTCTCCCGGCCGCTGGTCACACGATACCAACCAATCCCTGATGTGCATAAAGGAAATCATAACCTCTAAACAAATAGAAGCCACATGTAGACTGGTCTACAAATAGCAACAGTATGTAATGCAATAACCACAAAAGACTGTCCCAGTGCACTGAGATACAGCTACAAAGCAACATATAAAATGGTGGTGCACATATGTTCTAACTAATGCTGAAGCGTTAGCTCTACAGTCCAAATCAAAGCAGAAATAAACATACATATTTATCGCTCTGCAGGGTTCATTAACCCAAATGTGCCCCTCAAACTGATAGGAAAGATCTACAATCTCTCTGAATACTGTCCGTCTAAAGTTGGTATAAATTTGGGGTGCCCTCCTGACTCTTGCTTGCCTCACTTGTTCTCCTGTATGGTGGTTGCTAACAGTTATGTCACTCGCTGATTGGGGTTCTCGTCCCCAATCCCCAATCCTAGTGCTCACCTTGCGTTCAGGGTGTGATTCAGTGGTGTCAGTAGGTGCTTGATACCTTCTGGCAACCATTCACCCTTGCTGTACTTGAAGAAGGGGTTTTGCTCCCCAAAATGTCTGCTCCTTTCCAGATGTCACCCTGTTTGTCCGCTCTGCTTTACTATAATAGCTCTTCATGTTTTGATATTACAATTCGCCATCTGACGGCAGCTCCACAAAAGTTGCGTAAGACACACAAAAAAGAAAAATGTGAACAATGGATTTATGATGCGATGTGTGTAATAAATTGCATGAAGAGTCTGAATAAATTGGTTGGTTTCACCTTGATTGCCCCAGTAAAACATCGGGCAGACTCAGCGGGATCTCGCCAATGCCTGCAAGTCGTAGGCTATTCCACTGACCCAATAGTTCTGTCAAACTACCTAATGCACTATAACCTGCCCCTTCTTGATTAAATCCAGCAATCATGGCAAAAAAACTGTAGAAATATGGCTGTTTATAAAACCGCCATTTAGCGAGTAAACTCCTAAATGTTTGGAAGTCATTTCATGTTTGAGCCTACTTTCACCTTACCTATGAAATCTGTAAAGCATTTGAATTACCTATAAAGCGGCTGATGCCTTGTCTATGGGTCACCATGCCAATACACCCAGCAAGGTGCCACCACAACACCCCAGAAGACCAACATTTATGCATTGTCAGGCCAGATACCTGCACACCCCAAGGATTTTGGAGCCAGCCTGAATGGCACAGTATGTACAGGAGACCAAGAGAAGCTACACCTAGATGCCTACAGAATCACTAAGTACAACAAACCAGCTAGTATTAGAAGAGGTGTGGACAGTGGACCCAAGCCCATCCTCCCCTCAGGCATCAGACCAGTAATGGTCCAAGTCCCGGGGACCCTGTGTAGCAGATAGCGACCCTACCCTCCTGACTTGCTCTTCCAGCCATTGGCCAGGGCCTCCTACTTATAACAGCTTGTCATGAGATCACAGATCAGCCACATTGTAGGTCTTCGGGATCAATGAAATTTTTGAAAACACACAACATAGGTATCACACGCAGCAACAGAAGATAGGACAGAGGGGACGAGGTTCTTACAAAAACTGCTGGAGGAGAAACTTGAGCAGGTAGGGGCATTTCCACCAGGGCAGTTCCCCTGAAATCATCGGACCATCTCTCCTTCTAAGCTGTCCTGGCTCTCTTCCCATTGACTTATTACAGTGGACCTGGAAATTGTTATGGTCTGATTACCCTACACCAGTCCATGCATGCGCAAATCTCCAGGAAAATGGCCGCAGCGCCATTTTTCTGGTGATTTGTGCAGTGCCGCTTTTGACACAGGAATCTAGTGAGGTAAGTATGATACATACAATGCATAATTCACACCCTGCACCCAGTATAGCTATGCCACTGGACTGGATCATTACATTCATGTGTGGCCCAGATGCCTCATCCAGACGGCAAACAGGAACTCATATTATCGGCTTGTCCAGCAATCATGACGCACAATTATGGCTGAAGCCACAGTAGCAACCATTCTTAATATAAGTAAAAGCAGAGCCTCAACAGCACTCGATCTTTCGGTATACATAGCATTGTGTGGGAATATGACACTGCCAACACCAGGAGGCAACAGATACACAGGGACTTTTACAGATGACTTTTCAAGATATACAAGGTTTGATGTATCAAGCAGTGAAAAGAGTAGAGAAGTGGACAGGTGGAAAAGTTCCCATAGCAACCAATAAGTATTAATCAAGTACATTCTATAAAATAATAGGCAGATGCTGTTCGTTGCCATGGTCATCTTCTCCACTCTTTTTACTGCTTGATACATAAACCCCACAGTCCCAAAGTGCAGTGTGGACCACTCACATTTCGAAGTAATAAAGAAGCTGAGTATACAGGAAATAAAATAAAGAACTTGATAAAGACAAGATGGCATAGAACTGGGGTAACCAAAGCGTCAACCATGGCCACTCAACTGGTAGCTCATGCTGACGTGAAGCATCAGCCAATAAGAACCAGGCTGAAGCCACGGCTGTCACGTGTGACATCAATAGGCAAGAAGAATCAGGCTGATTTTTATTGGCTGAGGCCAGGGATGAAAAGCGCGGTGCACTGGGGGCAGCACGGCCGCAGCTCAAGTCTCGTTCAACCGGTAGCAGATTTTGGCTGGCTTGGGGACTCATGAAGCTTATTGTACTTATATTATATAACCGCCATTCTACTATGAGGGCAATGGCATATAGGGAACTACAGTATAGTGACATACAGAATGGAGCATTACAAGAATGGGGGCATATGGGGCACTACAAGAGTGGGAAAAAAATCAGACACGATAAGAGTAGGTGCATGTATAGCACTACAATTTGGGGGCATATGGAGCATTACAATGTGGGAGCATATTAATTGGACCACTACTTTGGGTTGGGGGCGGTCGGAATGCCAGTTGCCAGAATCCCAACACCACTCGGCAGACCGCCGCCGGAACCCTGACAGCTCTTCAGAAGCTGTGTTTAGTGTGACCACCGCACCCTCATGTCACAGAAGCCCACACACCTGTCCTGATTGGGGCATACGTGCTGACTTCCTGGCTGTCCCCTCTGGTGGGTGTGTCATGGGAAAGTGGGCAGGGCGGTGGATATAATTACATGATTGCATTATCAAGGCCCCATCCCCTGCTAAACAATGCCACGATTACCGGCTGTGTGAAGCGGGGGGCAGGATGACGCGACTCGTGCTGAATTGTGTCATCTGCCGCCTGGACTGCCTACTTTCACTGGGTAAGTGGGCGGGTGGTGGCCGACTCCAGGAGACTTACCCACTCTTCCCGGCGGCTGGGAGTGTCATCCGATTTTTAGTGAGCCTCCTGGCCGCTCCGGGTGAGTAAGCAAGAATGGATTGGGGACATCTACCAGCTAGGAGGTATGACTTTGTGCCACAATAAAGTCTCCACTAAAGGGGGGTACTCACGGAGAGATCCGTGCTTAAAATCTAAGCAATCTTGCTAGATTGCTTAGATTTTAAGCACGGATCTGCCGTGTGTATGCCCTCCAGCAATAGCGATACGCGGCCCCGCGCATCGCTATCGCCGATGCTAGATTGAGCCTGCATGCAGGCTCAATCTAGCGGGTCGCTCACTTCACCGTTGTGTGAAGTGAGCGGCCCCCCCGTCGGCTTTCCCCCTCGCTCAGCACATCGCGCTGTGCTGAGCGGGGTGAGAGATGTGTGCTGAGCGGTCTGTGTTAAGATCGCTCAGCACACATCTCTCCCGTGAGTACCCCCCTTTACAGATTTAAGTAGATGAGATCATGTGACACAAATGCACCAATTACCAGTCAGCATCAGTGCATGTGTACTGTATTTCACTGTAAGTTATATTCCATCTGCTCTGCAATGAAATTCTTACACCAATGCCAACATGGTCACTCATATGGACACAAGTATATTAAGAGCTGTAACTAGGGGTTGGTCACACTTGGATCCCGCTGTGAAACACACATGTGCTGCTGTATATGCAGGTGCCCCTTCAGGGCTTGGAGCCCGGAGGCAGGCGCCTCCATTGTCTCTGGGAGTTCCCTCCCTGTCCCTGTGGCACCAGCATTTGGCTTTCATGTTGGCAGGAATGGCACCTTACAGCCTAGAGAGCCGCCCGGAGTGTCCTGTGATCATTGCCACAGAGGTGCATAGAGAGTATAAGAAATATGCAAAGAAAAGTTTTGCAAACTTAACTTACTGAACTTATACCATCAGCACTTAACCTGCACAATGCTTACTTATGGGAAAAGACACCAATTGACAGACAGAGCTCTATGGGGATAAATTGCTCCTATTATGTACTCTAGGTCCCGAGTGACCACTGACTGTGGAAGAGTCACCATGGAGCGTGTGCTAGCACAGGGAAAACTGCAGCTGTGGCCACTTTCCCTGGTCATAAATCACCGCTCCGGTCCCCTCCTCACCCCTGCCTGTGTATGGGATTTCATGGCACCCTAGAGGTCCATCCACCTCACTTTTCTCCAATGTTCAATCCTGTTGCAAATCACTGCTAATGACTTCTCTGGCAGGATATAAATTGCGCTCACCTTAGTTTTTTTTCCCCAGCCTCACTTACACCGCCATTAATCCCTGATAAATTAGCCATAGATTTGTGCTGATTTCCTCTCCCTGCGAAGCTTCTGGAGATGTCCCCATTTGTCACTGGAGGAGGGTGGCAGCTTTATGGACTCAGAGAATGGGCCTGCCTTCCAGATAGGACATCATTCCGTTTCTCCTGACACAGTGAGAGGTGGGAATAGGACTGGGAGACCTGCTGCTGAGTGCATTAATACACCATGCTTCCTCATCACAAAGCAATTAGGGTTAATTAGATAATACTTCGTCTGCAACCTTTTTTTTTTCTCTCTTCTTAGTTCTTGTTCAAAAGTTCTCATCCAGAAGCCAATGTGATAAAAGGCACACTCAGGGGGAATACACTGATCAGTAATAGGAGTATACACAGGGAAATACTACACCACCGCAGGTGTGAAAACATTAGGCGGGTGCAGTGTCATGTAGGGCCCACCGGGGGAATGCAGTGGTAGGGGCCCATAATTAGGGGTGTGGCCAGTCTGCTGAGGGGGTGGGGCCTGCCACCTCATTGGTTTGACTAACCATTAGAGAGTGCAACGTCTGGGCCCCTTCATAAATATATACAGTAAATTCAGCTGCTGCATGCATGATAATGTACCAGATTAATAACAGCAATGAACTCTAGAAAATACACCACAGTCCAGTATAAGGTAACATATGTATAATGTATAATTCAAGTGCACAGTCTAGAACCTGATCCTTATAGTAGGAGGTGGGCCCCAAGGCAGTGGGGCCCACCGGTGGATTCCCCTGTACCCCTGGGGGCCAGTCCAAGCCTGTGCGGGTGTGTTAGGGTTACCTGTGCAATTAGGTCGCTGGAGGTTATCAGGCAAAAATGTGAGAGCGGCAGATCTTATATGTGTGAGTGTATGTAGTGGCTAAATTCAGGCTCAGCAATTGGGTCAGTCAGAGAACTATATTATACTGGAGAAAGTCATTCTGTCCTTAGTCTTAAGCATGGGTCTTCAACCAGTGGCCCTCCAGCTGCTGTGGAAGGGCATTCCAGCACGTCCTTCCTCAGTTTTGCTATTAAGGCATGCTAAAACTGAGGCAGGGCATGCTGGGATATGTAGTTCCACAGCAGCTGGAGAGCCGTAGGTTGAAGACCTATGTCTTAAGGTGTAGATTTACACTGCAAAGACTCCATTGAGCAGATGACTTTCGCAGGTGACACAGACGTCAGTGCACAGGGGCAATGGCAGGTGGCACATACCTCACAATAGCAGGTGGCACAGACCTCAGTGCACAGGGGCAATGGCAGGTGGCACATACCTCACAATGGCAGGTGGCACAGACCTCAGTGCACAGGGGCAATGGCAGGTGGCACATACCTCACAATGGCAGGTGGCAGAGACCATAGAGCATATGTGCAATGGCATGTGGCACAAACTTCAGTGCACAGGGGCAATGGCAGGTGGCACAGACCTCAGTGCACAGGGGCAATGGCAGGTGGCACATACCTCACAATGGCAGGTGGCAGAGACCATAGAGCATATGTGCAATGGCAGGTGGCACAGACCTCAGTGCACAGGGGCAATGGCAGGTGGCACATACCTCACAATGGCAGGTGGCAGAGACCATAGAGCATATGTGCAATGGCAGGTGGCACAGACCTCAGTGCACAGGGGCAATGGCAGGTGGCACAGACCTCAGTGCACAGGGGCAATGGCAGGTGGCACATACCTCACAATGGCAGGTGGCACATACCTCACAATGGCAGGTGGCAGAGACCATAGAGCATATGTGCAATGGCATGTGGCACAAACTTCAGTGCACAGGGGCAATGGCAGGTGGCACAGACCTCAATGCACAGGTGCAATGGCAAGTGGAACAGACCTGGCTTAACAGGTGCAATGGTAGGTGGCACAGAACTCACTGAAGAGGTGCAATGGCAGGTGGCAGACACCATAAACCATATGTGTAATGACAGGTGGCACAGACCTCAGTGCACAGGGGCAATGGCAGCTGGCACAGACCACACAGGCAATGGCAGGTGGCACAGACTACACAGGCAATGGCAGATGGCACAGACTACACAGGCAATGGCAGGTGGCACAGAGCTCCGTGCACAGATCCGATTGCAGAGGCCGTGTGTAACTTGGCACAACCCCATGGCATTTGTTACAGATAAAATGCACAGACCACTGGCAGGTACCAGAGATCCCATGGCAATTAATAGAGGCACCATTAGAAAGGTCCCTTGGTAGTTGGCACACAAACGTCACTGCTTAGACTACTGGTCATGGGCTCTATTTCACTTGGCACGTGCCCCAAAGCACTTAGGTCAGAACCAATTACACATGTTCCCTGGCAGCAGCGACAGTCTTCATTGGACAGAGCACATGACAATTGGCACACACTACATGTCACTTGGCACAGAGATCTCCATGCAGAGACAGCTACACAGTGAAGGCAACAAGAGTCTCTCGGGCAGCTAGTGGGCCACCACGCCTAGACCTGCAGACCCCGGCTCCTTCCACCAATGGCCTCACCTCTAACACATGGCCCCCGTGCCTACACCTGTAAACCCCGGCTCTATACATGGCCCACTGTGGCTTCACCTGCAGAACTCGGCTCTTTCCCCCACTGGCCTCACCTTTAACACATGGCCACGCCTGCAGACCCCGGCTCCTTCCCCCACTGGCCCACCATGCCTACACCTGTAGACCACAGCTCCTTCCACCCACTGGCCTCACCTCTAACATATAGCCCACTGTGCCTACACCTACAGACTCTGGCTCTTTCCCCCACTGGCCTCACATCTAACACATGGGCCACCATGCCTATACCTGCAGACCCCGGCTCCTTCCCCCACTGGCCTCATCTCTAACACATGGCCCACCGTCCCTTCACCTGCAGACCCCGGATCTTTCCCCCACTGGCCTCACCTCTAACACATGGTCCAATGTGCCTACACCTGCACACCCCGACTCCTTCCCCCACTGGCCTCATCTCTAACACATGGCCCACCGTCCCTTCACCTGCACACCCAGGCTCTTTCCCCCACTAGCCTCACCGCTCTAACACATGGCCATCGTGCCTACACCTGCACACCCCGACTCCTTCCCCCCATTGGCTTCACCTCTAAGACATAGCCCACCGTGCGCACCTGCAGAGCCTGGCTCCTTCCCCCACTGGCCTCATCACTAACACATGGCCCACCGTCCCTTCCCCTGCAGACCCGGCTCTTTCCCCCACTGGCCTCACCTCTAACACATGGCCCACCGTGCGCACCTGCAGACCCGGCTCTTTCCCCCACTGGCCTCACATCTAACACATGGGCCACCATGCCTATACCTGCAGACCCCGGCTCCTTCCCCCACTGGCCTCATCTCTAACACATGGCCCACCGTCCCTTCACCTGCAGACCCCGGCTCTTTCCCCCACTGGCCTCACCTCTAACACATGGTCCATTGTGCCTACACCTGCACACCCCGACTCCTTCCCCCACTGGCCTCATCTCTAACACATGGCCCACCGTCCCTTCACCTGCACACCCCGGCTCTTTCCCCCACTAGCCTCACCGCTCTAACACATGGCCATCGTGCCTACACCTGCACACCCCGACTCCTTCCCCCCATTGGCTTCACCTCTAACACATGGCCCACCGTGCGCACCTGCAGAGCCCGGCTCCTTCCCCCACTGGCCTCATCACTAACACATGGCCCACCGTCCCTTCCCCTGCAGACCCGGCTCTTTCCCCCACTGGCCTCACCTCTAACACATGGCCCACCGTGCGCACCTGCAGACCCGGCTCTTTCCCCCACTGGCCTCACCTCTAACACATGGCCCACTGTGCCTTCACCTGCAGATCCCGGCTCTTTCCCCCACTGGCCTCACCTCGTGCAACACCAGCAGATGCCACCACCCCATTCCTGTCCCACACTAGGTAAGAAGCAAGGGACGCGGAGGTCAGAGAGATGCCCAGCATTACCTTGCTGTAAAAGGCCCTATTATACTTTAGATGGGGGCACTGCTGAAATGAAGGCATCAATTACAATGTCCAGTTATTCTGAGCTCAGCTCATATACACTGTACTGTAGGAACCCACTGTGTTCCTGACCACACCATTACACTCCACCTCCACCTCCAGGCGGCATTGCTGACACATGTACATGATCTGCCTCTTTTGTACACACCCTGAACACCATGAAAGGGTAGAATGGTGAATTCATCAGCCTGACGCACTTGCGATCATCCAGGGTCCAATATTTGTGCTTCTGAGTCCATATCAACTGCATCTTCTTGTCTTTCGCTGACAGGTTTGGGGCCATATCCTATGACCAACAAGACTGAACACATTGGGGGTAATTCCAAGTTGATCGCAGCAGGATTTTTGTTAGCAATTGGGCAAAACCATGGCCCTCATTCCGAGTTGTTCGCTCACTAGCTGCTTTTAGCAGCATTGCACACGCTAAGCCGCCGCCCTCTGGGAGTGTATCTTAGCTTAGCAGAATTGCGAACGAAAGATTCGCAAAATTGCGAATAGAAATTTCTTAGCAGTTTCTGAGTAGCTCGAGACTTACTCCTACACTGCGATCAGTTCAGTCAGTTTCGTTCCTGGTTTGACGTCACAAACACACCCAGCGTTCGCCCAGGCACTCCCCCATTTCTCCAGCCACTCACGCGTTTTTCCCAGAAACGGCAGCGTTTTTTCACACACACTCATAAAACGGCCTGTTTCCGCCCAGAAACACCCACTTCCTGTCAATCACACTCTGATCACCAGAACGAAGAAATATCCTCGTAAAGCTGTGAGTAAAATACCTAACTTTTGAGTAAAATAACTAAACGCATGCGCTCTGCGAACATTGCGCATGCGCAGTAAGCGACTAGTCGCAATATAGAGAAAATCGGCAACGAGCGAACAACTCGGAATGAGGGCCCATGTGCACTGCAGGGGGGGGGCAGATATAACATGTGCAGAGAGAGTTAGATTTGGGTGGGGTGTGTTCAATCTGCAATCTAATTTGCAGTGTAAAAATAAAGCAGCCAGTATTTACCCTGCACAGAAACAAAATAACCCACCCAAATCTTACTCTCTCTACACGTTATATCTGCCTCCCCTGCAGTGCACATGGGGGGTCATTCCGAGTTGTTCGCTCGTTATATTTTTCTCGCAACGGAGCGATTAGTGGCTAATGCGCATGCGCAATGTCCGCAGTGCGACTGCGCCAAGTAAATTTGCTATGCAGTTCGGTATTTTACTCACGGCATTACGAGGTTTTGTCTTCGTTCTGGTGATCGTAATGTGATTGACAAGAAGTGGGTGTTTCTGGTCGTTTTATGGGTGTGTGCGAAAAAACGCTACCTTTTCTGGGAAAAACGCGGGAGTGGCTGGGGAAACGGAGGAGTGTCTGGCCGAACACTGGGAGTGTTTGTGACGTCCAGGGCCGTTTCTAGACAATTTGGCTCCCAGTGCGAGATTTAAAAATGCGCCCCCCCCCCCATTGCTATAAAAAAAAATTGCGCCCCCCCATATAGCTATAAAAAGAAAAAGTATGCGCTCCCGACAAGGCGTGGCCTCATCTGATATCATCACGCCCACCACAGGGGGGAAAAAATAAAAAAAGTCCCCATTTTACACATTACAGCAGCCAAGTGTCCCCATTTTACACAGTGCGGCAGGCAGGTGTCCCCATTTTACAGAGCGCAGCAGGCAGATATCCCCATTTTACACAGTACGCAGGCAGGTATCCCCATTTTACACAGTGCGGCAGGCAGATATCCCCATTTTACACAGCGCGGCAGGCAGGTATCCCCATTTTACAAAGTGTGGCAGGCAGGTATCCCCATTTTACACAGTGCGGAAGGCAGATATCCCCATTTTACACAGTACGCAGGCAGGTATCCCCATTTTACACAGTGCGGCAGGCAGGTGTCCCCATTTTACACAGTGCGGCAGGCAGGTGTCCCCATTTTACACAGTGCGGCAGGCAGGTGTCCCCATTTTACACAGTGCGGCAGGCAGGTGTCCCCATTTTACACAGTGAGGCAGGTGTCCCCATTTTACACAGTGAGGCAGGTGTCCCCATTTTACACAGTGAGGCAGGTGTCCCCATTTTACACAGTGCGGCAGGCAGGCGCCCATTTTACACAGTGCGGCAGGCAGGTGTCCCCATTTTACACAGTGCGGCAGGCAGGTGCCCCCATTTTACACAGTGCGGCAGGCAGGTGTCCACATTTTACACAGTGAGGCAGGTGTCCCCATTTTACATAGTGCGGCAGGCAGGCGCCCATTTTACACAGTGCGGCAGGCGTCCCCATTTTACACAGTGCGGCAGGCAGGTGCCCCCATTTTACACAGTGCGGCAGGCAGGTGTCCCCATTTTACACAGTGAGGCAGGTGTCCCCATTTTACAAAGTGCGGCAGGCAGGCCCCCATTTTACACAGCGTGGCAGGCTGGTGTCCCCATTTTACACAGTGCAGCAGGCAGGTATCCCCAGTGTGGCAGGCAGGTATCCCCAGTGTGGCAGGCAGGTGTCAAGTGGTGGGGGGGAAGGAAGGGGGAGAGAGAGATATATACTTACATGTTCCGCTCTTCGGATCCCGCCGCCGGACGTCCCTCGCGCCGGCCGCCGCCGCCGCCTCCTTCCAGGCTTCTCTCCTCCCTCTCCCCGAGCGCTCCTGCTCGGGGGGCGGGGCTTCGTGGAAGACGCGTTTGCGTCATGACGTCACGACGCAAACGCGTCATTTCGCGAAACTCCGCCCCCTCGAGCAGGAGCGCTCGGGGAGAGGGAGGAGAGGGGAAATAACACTTAAAGTGCCGCGGCGGGCGCCCCGTGCGGTTGCACGGCTCGCCCGCCGCTAGAAACGGCACTGGTGACGTCAAACCAGGAACGAAACTGACTGAACTGATCGCAGTTGCCGAGTAAGTGTGGAGCTACTCAGAAACTGCTAAGAAGAGTCTATTCGCAATTTTGCTAATCTTTCGTTCGCAATTTAATAAGCTAAGATTCACTCCCAGTAGGCGGCGGCTTAGCGTGTGCAAAGCTGCTAAAAGCAGCTTGCGAGCGAACAACTCGGAATGAGGGCCATGGTTTTGCCCAATTGCTATCAAAAATCCTGCTGCGATCAACTTGGAATTACCCCCATTGACATTTTAAGGACACTTGTTTGGGGTCCATTTCACCCTTTGCTTGTCAACAAAGAATATATGAAAACAGGTTACAAATACAATACTCAATGCCCCTCAATGCCGCTGGGCCCTAGGCGGGTGCCTAGGTTACGTAATAGATGATCTGGCTCTGCGACTGTAATATTCTACTGTTTGCTAACTGGTTGTAGCCATTCTGCTAGCTCACGTCATGCGAGTCCTTTCACCATTGGTACAGAACCAACTAGAGGATTGTTAGGTAGATATTACTAAGATTGGTTACCCAATATCAGTATAAATATGCAGAACCACTGCAGGACACCCTGCCCCTGCACATGTGATGAGATGATGTCACTAAGGGACCAGCTAATAGGCAGAGTAACCGTGGTGTGCAGCACGGACAGCCACTAGACGGGATGAACTGTGATTTTAGACGCACGTCTGGTAGCCCCCAGGTTCATTGTGACGGTGAGCTGCTCCACTGTACCGTGTCGGTCGGCCCTCACGCACCTTCATAGCCGACGTTCACCTCTCACATCAGTGGCACGTGGTGCTCCACAGTTTCCACGTCGGCTATTCACAATGGTGCCAGTTGTCCAGTCACGATACACCGTCACCGCAGCAGCATGCGGACAGGTTACACACTGCGCTGAGTCAGGAATACTGCCACCCTTGGCCCGAAAGCCGATAATCATCCCTTTTTGCTACTCGGATAAATCGCCCCTTTTACCCACGACGAGTGATATGTGTGCAGACAGCCTATCAGAAACCTTGTATACCCACCAAGCCAGCGCACGACACATGATCTACTTCATGGGTGTTACGTCTGCCAACGTCACATGTAGGAGATGGTCATACCATGTACACTTTGTCCCTCTGAATTGCACACACATATGATCCTAGTATACATACAGTACTGTAGCTTTAGCTGCACACATGCCCTGCTTCATACACTGGATATACAATGTATACTTCTATCACATACGGTAGGTCAGGCACCGTGTTTATATACACTCTATGCTGCTGATCTCTGTCGCATCTTGGCAGTGAAGAGGTCTCTCCCCCGTCTCCATATTGGACTGGAGCCATCTATCAATTCCAATTTGTCGGAGTCTTGAGTGGATGAAAGCAGATTGTGTTTCTTATGCTCATCACTACCCCTCATGTCAGGTCACATACATCAGACAATGATTATTAAACCATTTTGACTGCGTTAAGTTACTAAATATTGATTTGATGTATTTGCTTCTCAAAAGGGCAGTTGGAGTCAGAATGCGCCAGTGTATCTGTTATATTAAGCCCAAGTTACTGCGTCGAGCCGAGCGTCCCCCAGGGGACAGAAGCCTACAAACGTTATATCACAGTGTCCTGCAATCGTGGAGCTTTCGTCTAGAGACCCCCAAATACTAATATATTCCTCATAAAACCTATCGCTCCATCTTGAGTTGGTATTATATTTAAGAAAGGGGCTTGACAGTGTTTCTGTGCGAGTAGTAAAGGGCTTCCTCCATTACCTGAATGTGTCAGGTGATATATTTATTGGGATGGCCGCCACATAGGTGCAAAGCGGATGTAAATGGGATTGTTAGGCCACACAGAGAGTTCTTACCTAGGTAGCTGGGTTTATTGGTATTAGCGGGTACAAGGTTAACAGCAGGGATGTGTGGTGAGTTAAATGGTTAACAGCAGAGCCACCATCAGCTGGGATCGCCAGGACAGAGGTCCCAGGCCCTGACAGAAAGGGATGCCTGGCTCCTACAGTAAGGGCTGCTGCTGCACTAAACCTTTGGCCAGGCCGCACTGAGGTAATCTTCCAGCTCATATGCGGCCTGGGACCGCCCTTTCTTCCGCTCCTATCGCCTGGCTCTCATATGGCTCAATTTCTGCACCACCGTCCACCCGAGGCAGCCCCCTCTTATGAGCTCCATGGCTGGATCTTCCTGAGGGGCTGTCTGTGGTTGGAGAAAGCCGCTGACACCCACATCATGGGGCAGGGAGGACCCTTCTCTTCATTGGTGAGGACTCATACTTTATAATAATGTTATAGCGGAGGGGAATGTGGGGAGTGTCACTGAGACAGAGGGGAATATGTGTGTGTGTTGTGTGGGGGTCCCAGCACACACAATTTCTGATGGCAGCCCTGATTGGTTGAGCTGGGCACATGTAGTGCGCCGGGTGCAGAATGCAACATCACTGTGGAGCTAGTAGTGTGCTTGGGCACCTACTGGCTAGTGGTACAGTGTGGACAGGCAGCTCTTGTGGCCTTAAGTAGGATCCCGTGCCCGTGGGCTGCCGCTGCAGCCATGTCTAATGGAAGCCGGAAGAGTACAGAAGAGACAAGGGGGAATGGGGGGGGACTATGGGGGGAATTCAGTTGTTATCACGACCAAACTAATGGGCATGATGCAAAATACCCCATTTAAGCGCCCAAACACGTCACTTTTCACTTATTTTAGCTCGCCACCCCTGGGGAGCAGCGAGCTGAAATGCAGGCGCCTGAAGCCGATTGGAGCAACAATTGAATTGCTCCGTTGGTTGCCATCAACTGGTGGCTGGCACGAATAACAATTGAATTCCCCCCACCGTACGTCCATAAACATATATGTGCAAGAACAAAGAACAGCTTGATATAAAGTGCTATGCGAACCCTAATTAGCCATGACATTTAGAAAATGACATCATTAATAATTATCGTTAATGTAATAGATAATGAAAGTAAATTTACAGTCAGTTAGAAGATGAAAGGGTTAAAGCTCGTCTCTGCTTCACATGTCATAGAATTGTTTGTGTTACAGAACTGTTTGTTCCAGCACATTTTTGCTACTGTCTTTGTCTGTTATCTTTTTATACCGTGTGAATAACTTTCCTATTTGAGTACAAACTTGCCCATATATGTATATCCTTCCGCTGCGGCAGTTCCTAGCCAATCATGTTATGTTAACCCCCTTTTGTGTTCTGTCCAATTAGTTATTGACTTGGGACATACACGCCCTAAATCCTTTCTTTTATATACTTTTGTTAAACAAACAATAAACAGTGTGAATCTTTACTGCTTGTGTTTTGCATGTTATTTGTAGCATAAGGTTTACACTCACGGACGTCTAAGAGACTATCACATCGAGGGTTAAAGAATAGAGGAAGAATCCTTACAAGTGGGGGCTCTTGCCGGAATTCAGTTGATCGTCCCCGGACCGGGAAGATAGAGAATTTATTGTCTGTCTTTGCCATACGGGATTGCGGTCATACACTGAAGCTGAATCCGTGTCAGTGTTCTGGGAACACATGACCTAACATCTTTAATGTCTGGGACTTAAAGATACGTCTGAGAAGTGACCAGGGGTCCAAGCGCAATTCTCCAAAGACGTTAGTATCTGGGATACTTAAAATAGACCTGGGAGTCTATACATAACGTAGATTTTACCTCGATTTGATTGTCTACTTATTATGTTATGGCCATAACAGATATTAGAGTATAAGTTTCATGTATTCAGCTTGACGGGTGGTAAGTGCACGTCTGTTGAATACCCTTATAACTTTCTTGCTTCCTATCACAATACGCTGCATTTCCAAGTCCCTGTACGAGTGGTGAGTAAACGTACAGATTATTACTATCGATTGTTCTGTTAAAGTACTATGCAGATGATATTGTGATATTGTCAATAACTAATTAACTGGTTAGCTGATGCATGCATAGAAAGTTGTTGGAAATTGTGTTTTTACTATGGGCTCTGGTCAGAGTAAGAAAACTGTATACCCCCCTCCCCTACCCGAGGAGACATGTAAAGAATACGTGGCCCGTAACTCTACCTCTGATTATTATTTGATTGATCCCTGGGTGGATAATTTAGCAGGGTGGACAGAGAAAGCAGGATAGGACCCATTCCCACGGGAAGGCAGTAATTACCCTTTCTATATGGATATGGTTAAAGGTCTTTGTTTAGGGGACAGGGAAGCCTGGCCGTGGTATGATCATGATCCACAATGGGATATGACATATATGCGGGCCGGGGGTGAGCAGTGGCTGACCATAGCGCCCTATTGGTATGATAAATCCATCAATAAGAAACAAAGGAGGATTAAAAATATCAGTTCCCAACAGCACAGAAGGGAGGAAGTGAGAACCTGTAAATCTTTGAAAACCCTCTCGCCTCCCCCTTACATTCCAGTATATCCTGCTCTTAAAGACACAGCTCTCTTAGCAGCAGTAACCCTTTCACAGCAGATGGGATCGCCTCCAACTCCACTGCTAGAAAATGCGTCCACTAGCTCTATCCCTAACGCACCAGTAACCCAGAGTTTAGATAATAGTGTAATAACCTCCCAGCCCACATCCCTTAAACAATCAGCCACCCGCCGCACAGCCGATTCCACTATCGCTGCTGAGGGCTCCTTCTCCCCCCATGTCACTCGAAGAGGAACTGAATTCTCTGACGGCGGTGAAGCTTCTTCCACCACCGTTGCCCTCCACTTACCCTTTATGACAGTAGGAGACCAAATGTTAATAAAACCCATTGAAATAGAAGATTTAGACAGGATAGTAAAACACTGTCCCAAGCCTACCGTTACCCCCGCTGGCTGTATATCTTATTTGCGCAAAGCTTGCAAAGGACGCAGCTATACACAAGAAGACATGAGGCTGATTATAGATGGTGTAACCGACCACTATAATGGATGGGATTGGACAAAGGTCCCTGCCATCCACACACCTGCTGCACAAAATAGTGCCGCTACCTACACCCTCAACACACAGACAGGTATCGAGGATATGTGGAAGGAAATTGATACACATATGAAGGAAGTCTTTAAAACCCGTGCTTCTTTGCCTGTCGCTGTAGCTTGTAAACAGAAGCCCTCAGAGTCTGTTACTGAGTTTTGGAAAAGGTTTAAGGACTGCTGGACAGATGACGCCGGCTTACCTTTGCTTAACTCAGAAAGCTTACTCATTTCCACCTTCATTAACAACCTTCTACCTTCTGTCATAGTTTCTGTTAAGCAAAGCGTCTCTTCCTGGACTTCTGATAGTACGAAAGATTTTGAAAAACATTTATATGAGAAAGAGGCTGCAGGGTGTTTTGATGTAAAGAAACCTGCACCCACTCATAACTATCAGAACTCCAGACGCTTTGACAGACAGAACCAACCCCGCAGTCAGGGAAGATTCCAAAGACCCCAACATAAATCACCTACAGGAGACATGGCCGGCAAACGGCACACCTCCTGTTACAACTGTGGCCAGGATGGTCACTGGGCAAGAGATTGCCCCCAGCCCCCTCAGACACCTCGACAGCCTGCTCTGAATCCTGCCCCCCAACAACACCCCCGCCCACGCCATGACAACCCTCTCTCTGATCATGTACGTTTCAGAGTTGACTGGCAAGACCCCGCGCACTGACGGGGCCCGGAGGAGGGTATCCCAGCCTTTATTCAACTCACCCGTCATTGGAAAGATTCACCTCTGCTGCCACTTATTATAAATGGAAGTAAAATTCCCTTTTTAGTGGATAGCGGTGCAACAACCAGTGTTTTGTGTTCTGACCTATATGATGGTGATTTGGAAAAGACTGCTCCTTCAATGGGAATCAATGGGATACCCACCAATGCCTACCTAACCAAGGCCCTCTCTGTCTCCACAACAAAGGGGTTGCGCATGGGCAAACATAGGTTCACAGTCATACCTGAGTGCCCCATCAACCTACTAGGTAGGGACCTGCTTAGCAAACTTTCCATCTCTATTCTGCCCTCACCTACTGGTACTGGGTTGGATATTGAATCCCCTCATTTTCCAATTTGGGAAATGACTACCAACATGCCTGACCTAGCCCAAGTAAACCCCGCTCTTTGGTCAGAAGGTCCATATGACACTGGCCTAATCTCATGCACACCATATAAGGCCAATCTCAAACCCGACTCACAACCTGTTTATCAAAAGCAGTATCCCCTCTCACCAGAAAAAATAGAGGGACTCCGCCCCATGATACAGCAATTCTTACAACAGGGTATTCTCAGACATATTGTATCACCATACTGTACTCCTGTGAACCCTGTTGCCAAAGCTGATGGCAGTATAAGATTTGTACAGGATCTCAGAGCGATCAATCAGCTAATAGTCCCAATTGCACCAATTGTCCCAGACGTAAACTCACTCATTTCTGCAATCCCTGCAGAGGCTGCGTTCTTCTCTGTAATTGATTTGAAGAATGCCTTTTTCAGCATACCTGTAGATTCACAGACACAATTACTTTTTACCTGCTGCAGATTACCCATGGGCTATATTGACTCACCCGTTGTCTATAGCATTGTACTCCAGGCCACATTGAGGCCCTGGCAACCTCACCATGGTTCAGTCCTGCTACAGTATGCAGATGATCTGCTGCTCTGTAGTCAAACTGAGGAGGCCTGCCAAGAGGATGGTGTTTCATTACTAAACTGGCTTTGTGAATGTGGACACAAGGTGTCCAAAACAAAAATGCAATGGTGTAAAAAGCATGTTGATTACTTAGGTTTTGTGCTCACTCAGGGAGAGAGGAAAATCAGTCCACAACGCATACAGTCTGTATTGGGCCTGGTCACCCCAACTACCCAGAAGGAACTACTGTCCTTCCTGGGTATGGTAAATTACTGCAGACAGTGGATATCTGATTGCTCCTATTATGATAACATTTTGAGACAAGCCACACTGAAGGACAAACCTAAAACTGTACAATGGTCACAAGAAATGTTAACTGCATATGAAAGTTTAAAATGTATGTTGATGAAAAGTCCGGCACTTGGCCTCCCCAATTATGTACTACCTTTCCATCTATATGCAAGGGACAATTGTAAAACCATGGCGGGGGTGCTCACACAGTTTCATGGAGGGAAGTTGCGCCCCGTGGCATTTTTTTCCAAAGTCATGCCAGTGTCTGTGCAAGGTATGCCTGCCTGCCTCAGGGCTCTGGCAGCCTGTGCTATGGTTGCAGAAATGGCCACTACCCTCACTTTAGGCCACACCACAGTACTCCACACCACACATGATGTCCTGGCAATTCTTAAAGGCTTACACACACAGCACATGTCAGCACAACGCCTTAGTGGATATGAAGTACTTCTTTTGAGTAACCCTACCCTTACCATCAAGTACACTGCTAGTTCTTCTGGCCCAGCACCCATTCTCAATGCCCTTTTAGGCTTGAAAGGTCCCGAGGATGAACCACCCGACCTACATGACTGTGCTGCTTCCATTGAAGCTGAAACTTCTCCCAGACTTGACATGTCTCCCGTTCCCATACCAGGCGCAGACATAATTTTTGTTGACGGCTCTTGCAGTAGGCCCAATGACAATACATACCAAGCTGGTTATGCCATTGTCACCCTCCCTGACACTGTATTGGAAGCCCTGCCAATACCTTATCAGTCCGCGCAAGCTGCAGAACTCATTGCACTCACTAGAGCATGTCAGCTCTACCAGAACAAGCCTGTTACCATCTACACTGACTCCAGATACGCCCACGGCGTTGTTCATGACCATGGGGTCATTTGGCAACGCCGTGGCTTTCTCGGGGCAGATGGTAAAGGTATCTCGCATGCGCAGCTCATCTCTGATCTGTTACATGCCATTACCCTCCCTTCTGACATTGCCATTATCCACTGCAAGGCACATACCGGCGGCAAGGATAATATCTCCCTTGGCAACGCCCTTGCAGACACTACTGCTAAACAAGCGGCCCTACAGCCTACTGCCCATTCTCACATGGCAGTCATGGCCCCTCCCTCCCTTGACAACGTCCATCTGCTCACTCAACTTCAAGCTGCTGCAACTAATACTGATCTCTCCGACTGGACTTACCCAATCCTGCAGAAAAATCCTAAATCAGGATTAATCTGCAAAGAGGGGAAACCCTGTATACCCCAGTCCAGTGCCCCTTTGCTCATTGCCCATTACCATGGTGTTGGTCACCATAGTAAAGCCACAACACTCCTCCTACTAACCAAGGATTTTTATGTTACTAATGCCAAATCACTTGTGGACCAGTATGTTAGCAGATGCATCACCTGCCTCAGGAACAACCCTAACAACCCTAATAAAGCGAAACACCAGCATCTTGAATACCCCACTACCCCTTTTACACACTTACAAATTGATTTTACCCATATCCCTGGCATAGGCAAACAAGAATATGCCCTGGTCATTGTAGATATGTTCTCTCGCTGGCCAGAAGTATTCCCAACTAAGTCAGAGGATGCTAAGACAGTAGCTAGAATCCTAACACAGGAAATCATCCCGAGATGGGGATGCCCATTGCAGATAAATAGTGACAAAGGCACAGCCTTTACAGCCAAAGTCACAAAGGCCCTGGTGAAGGCCTTGCAAATAGAATGGAAGTTTCACATCCCGTACCACCCGCAGAGTTCAGGGGTCGTAGAAAGAATGAATAGGACCCTCAAAGACAAACTAAGGAAGGCCACAGGAGGTACCTTCCACAAATGGAAGCAAGTCCTCCCTATCATCCTAGCAGAAATTAGGATGACCCCACAGAAAACCCTAGGGTACTCCCCTTTTGAGATATTGATGGGTAGGCCTTTTCCCACCCCATGGGCAAAAAAAAAACAAACCGTTGATAATACAGGAAGGAGATCTAGAACTTATAAGGGAAGAGTATGTCAGGGCCCTCATAACCAAACTTGATGAGATTGAACATGAAGTTGTTTGTAAAAATCCTTTGAATCCACAGGAACCAACACACCCTTTCAAGGTTGGAGACAGAGTCGTGGTAAAGGTGCTCCCCAGGAACAAGAGCCCAGGAGACTTCACCTATGGTCCCGAGACAGAAGTCGTAGCAGTGACCAGAACAGCAGTCCTGACTGACGAGGGGCCCACTTGGATTCATGCATCCCGAGTAACAGTGGCGTAAGTTCGTCCCAGTCGCCCGGAGGCATGATACATTTTGGTGCCCCCCTACACATACACACACATACCATATGTAGCTATCCCGCACCCAGGGTGAACAGTAGAAGGGTGCTCAGGTACCTTTCCCAATAGTAATATAGATACACATAGAAAGTGGACGCATTCCAAGTCAGTCATTACAATAAAACAGACACCAGCATACCATTATAGTACACCTACAGTGCTCCCTCACCCACCAGGTCTCCATGGAGATGCTTTGGCGCAGCGGTGTGCCAATATAATTCGTGTTCACTGTAGTATTTTTTTTTTTAGGGCAGGGTGCTGATCACGGGGAGGGCACATTTTTCATTCGTGAGGGTAAATTTTTAAGTTAAATGGGCAAACTTAGGTACATACTATAATGCTTGGTGCTCCCATTCCTATGGGCAAAACATGGACAGTGCGCACCGAAGGTGCGCAGCAAAAATCTAGGGGCGTTGTTTCGTGGGGAAGGGGCGTGGCCACATAATAGTGTCAATTCACATTACACCACACGGTAGTGCCCCTAATACACATTGCACCAGTTAGAACCTCCTATACACACTGCGCCAGGTAGAGGCTAGAGCACGTTATACATATTGCGCCAGATAGAGCACATTATACACATTGCGCCAGATAGAGCACATTATACACATTGCGCCAGATAGAGCACATTATACACATTGCGCCAGATAGAGCACATTATACACATTGCGCCAGATAGAGCACATTATACACATTGCGTCAGGTAGGGAGCACTGAGGCACATTGCACCAGGTAGAGAGCACTGAGGCACACTGCACCAGGTAGAGAGCACTGAGGCACACTGCACCAGGTAGAGAGCACTGAGGCACACTGCACCAGGTAGAGAGCACTGAGGCACACTGCACCAGGTAGAGAGCACTGAGGCACACTGCACCAGGTAGAGAGCACTGAGGCACACTGCACCAGGTAGAGAGCACTGAGGCACACTGCACCAGGTAGAGAGCACTGAGGCACACTGCACCAGGTAGAGAGCACTGAGGCACACTGCACCAGGTAGGGAGCACTGAGGCACACTGCACCAGGTAGGGAGCACTCAGGCACACTGCACCAGGTAGGGAGCACTCAGGCACACTGCACCAGGTAGGGAGCACTCAGGCACACTGCACCAGGTAGGGAGCACTAATGGCACACTGCACCAGGTAGGGAGCACTAATGGCACACTGCACCAGGTAGGGAGCACTGAGGCACACTGCACCAGGTAGAGCACTGAGGCACACTGCACCAGGTAGAGAGCACTGAGGCACACTGCACCAGGTAGAAAGCACTGAGATTAATGTTTACAGCTGCAAAATACTTACAAGGTTAATTTAGCCCAGGGGGACTCTCATGTACGTACCGGGTCCGGCGGCGCACGGCTGGATCCGGCGACGTGGCGGGGTCCGGCAGGCAGCAAACGGCGGGGCGGCAGGGCGCACAAAAACGGGCAGGGCGGGATTCAGCTGTCTAAAAAAGGGGCAGACACCTAGCGTGAACACTAGATATATATTAAAAAAAGACAAACGCCTCATTCACTTAAACACACGTCTCACTTAAACACACACGCCTCTCACTTACATACACTTCTCACTTACACACACCTCTCACACACGTGCCTCTCACTTACACACACCTCTCACATACACATGCCTCTCACATACACATGCCTCTCACATACACATGCCTCTCACTTACATACACATGCCTCTCACTTATAGGCCCTACACACATAGCGATTTCACTGCACGATATGAACGATCTTGTTCATTAATGAACGAGATATCGTTCATATCGTGCAGTGTGGAGTCCCCAGCGATGAACGATGCGCGACCCCGCGCTCGTTCATCGCTGGGGCCATGTCGGCTGTGCATGCCGGCCAATATGGACGAGATCGTCCATATTTGCCTGCAAGTCTACGGAGCCGGGTGACGGGGGGAGTGAAGAAACTTCACTCCCCCCTTCACTGCCCCCCCCGCCGCTGGGTCGCTCGTCGGCCGTCGGGCACCTCGGCGGCGCATCGCCGAGTGTGTAGGGCCCCTTACATACACATGCCTCTCACACACACACACATGCCTCTCACTTACATACACATGCCTCCCACTTACATACACATACATGCCTCTCACACACATGCCACTCTCACACACATCACACACACACATGCCTCTTTTACTTGAATGTACAACTTTCCTTAAAAACACACACACCTCACTTAAAAACAAGCACACACAAAACACAGTACTTCCCCCCAAATACACCTCTCCCCCACCCCCCACACAGTGCCTACCTTTGGCTATCATCCAGAGCATGGAGGAGCAGAGAGTTCTGAGCTTCCCTCGGCTGGCTTACTAAGGGCCCGGGAGGAGCTGTGCTCTGGAGCTCCCCCTAGCTGCAGCCAGTGCCATCTCTCTCTACAGGAGGCAGCTTCCGTGTCATTGACACAGCTCCTCCATCTGCAATAGCAGCGCAGTCCTCAGGCTGCGTGAGACAGTGGAGGAGATGCGCCCCCTTGTGGCCAGGAGCCCGGCGGCAGCCGACTCCACTGCCTCCCACAGTTCCGCCCCTGCCGAGTAAAGAAAGTTCCCAGACCAGACCTTGAAGAAGAAGCAAGTGATTCCAGCGAGGTACTAACGGGGGCAGACAGCCCTGACCTCCAACAAGGAGAAGATGGAGGTCTAGAAGGAAACAATTAAATGAGAATCATATTTTATAGATTAATGATTCTAAGAGGGGAATGAAAGGGTTAAAGCTTGTCTCTGCTTCACATGTCATAGAATTGTTTGTGTTACAGAACTGTTTGTTCCAGCACATTTTTGCTACTGTCTTTGTCTGTTATCTTTTTATACCGTGTGAATAACTTTCCTATTTGAGTACAAACTTGCCCATATATGTATATCCTTCCGCTGCGGCAGTTCCTAGCCAATCATGTTATGTTAACCCCCTTTTGTGTTCTGTCCAATTAGTTATTGACTTGGGACATACACGCCCTAAATCCTTTCTTTTATATACTTTTGTTAAACAAACAATAAACAGTGTGAATCTTTACTGCTTGTGTTTTGCATGTTATTTGTAGCATAAGGTTTACACTCACGGACGTCTAAGAGACTATCACATCGAGGGTTAAAGAATAGAGGAAGAATCCTTACAGAAGATAAATAATTTTTTTAAAATCTAAAATGTAACATATTTTTTGTCTTCACATTATGGGGCCCAGTTATCAAGAACTGAATACGCAATGCGATCTGAGCGCGATATTATCACCCAGAATCGCATTGCAATATGCGATTCTAACAGCCGGATGTATTACATTTGGGGGGTAACTAAATATTTGCAGCTAACCCCCGAAAATGAAGCATTCAGTGATAAATGGGCCCCTACTGGAGCAGAAAGCCTGACTTCGTTTATTTGTAGGTATATCTGCAGACTGGCTTGGCGGAGTGCTAAGTTAATCAATACCCCTCGGCCCAGCACCTCCGGTGCCCCAGCAGAAGTGGCAATAGTTTGGGGTAAATTGCATCTATCAGAGATTTTCTATCGCCACGATAAAAGAGTCCGAGACCTATTGATAAATCAGCTTTTATGCCCCAGAGGACTCTAGTGGGGTCTGAGTGGGGGCATGGTGTCAAGAGAGAGAGCATTTCCCAGAACCACACCTACAGACAGTTACCACTGACCCCGGATCAGCTGATCGTAAAGCAATAATTAGCTCACAAAGCATTTACAGAAAAGATTTCACCCGTCAAGCTTTTAAAGGAGAAGAGGGTCCCTTTGTAAATTGCTGATTCCATCATAGAAACCGCTGTAGAACCAGATCCCCATGAATACACTGCACTCTTGAGATTGCCCAGTATTCCCTTGTCGCCACCTTCACATCCCATCCTAGTAATACCCCCTCTCCTCCCATACAGAGACGATACGTACAGTATCTCGTTATTACCATATATTATTCACAACCTGCTCACAGAGTGCTCACATTAGCGAGATATTTCTCAGCAGAATGCCTGTTACAGGCACTCAATGGTTAATGGTTGCCACGCAGGCAAGCATTGTTGGCGGTGGCAGTGGACTGGTTAATCGTGCTTTGTGTCCCGGCTCTGTGTGTCATTGAGTGGCGTTGGCACAGTGTACGGTGTAAGGAAGGAGATAGAGGCGGGGGGAGGGGGGGGGGTAATAACATTCTTTTCAAAGTAATGACCCCCTCGGATTTATTTCTGTGTAGGGGGAGATGTACTTAGCTTTGAAAAGTGATCAATTTCACGGTGATAAAGCACCAGCCAATCAGCCCCTAAATGCCATGTCACAGGCCGGGTTTGAAAAATGACAGTTAGGAGCTGATTAGCTGGTACTTTATCACTGTCAAATGTATCACTTTTCAAGGCTTAGTACATCTGGCCATTAGAGTGTAAGCTCTGTGGGTCAAGACCCTTTCTACTACTACTTTCTACCGAATAGCGAATATTGACAAGGTCAAAATACTGACGTTTAAAACGTCGACAGGTCAAAAAGTCGACACAAGTTTTCCATGGGGGGTGTATGTCGGCATATGTTGACATGGACACCGTATAAGTGTACCGCGTCCCCTTACTTCAGGCACGGTGCTTCGCTGCGCTCGGCACACTGTTATATTCCCCCTCTAGGGCCACTGGGATGGTAAAGTATGAACAAGTCGATTTCAATAAAAAAATCTTTAAAAACTCATGTCGACTTTTTGACCTGTCAACATTTTAAATGTCGGTATTTTGATATTGTCAGTATTTTAAAAGTCGGTATTTTGACCATGTCACGATTTTGACCTTGTCGGGATTTTGACTGTCAGTCAATGGTTGTCAGGATTTTGTCCGTCAGGATTTTGATAGTAGGTAAAATTGACTGCATCCCCTTTAATGCAGAGTAAGGAACTAGTGTTACATAGAAGTGACACATTGAAGATCTCTTGCTTTCAAATGTTCTATCAGCGGCAGAGACCCCTTGGTGTATAAGGTGCAAACACCCTATGAGAAATACGTCCTCCTGCTTCCACACTATTTGCAGGTGATCTGCTGCTGACATCTAGTGGCTAACCAAGGAAATTGATAATCTATCGGTGTTTAGAGAAGGAGAGTGCTGCCTAGGCACGAAATCTATATAAGGGGCTTGAATTTTTGTGATTGGTTGAAGTTGTCATCTGTTGCTAGGTGGATCAAGGTTTGTAGTGAGTTGCAATTGGTTAGGGCCAGCCTATCAGTGAGTATAGGGGCGGTGATTTTAGTGTATGTAGGGAGAATCTTACCAGGATCCTTCAATTCAGATTCTCCTGTTAGTCTATTGACTAGAGCAGGGGTTCTCAAACTCGGTCCTCAGGACCCCACACAGTGCATGTTTTGCAGGTAACCCAGCAGGTGCACAGGTGTATTAATTACTCACAGACACATTTTAAAAGGTCCACAGGTGGAGCTAATTATTTCACTTGTGATTCTGTGAGGAGACCTGCAAAACATGCACTGTGTGGGGTCCTGAGGACCGAGTTTGAGAACCTGTGGACTAGAGCAGAGGTTCTCAAACTCGGTCCTCGGGGGCACACACAGTGCATGTTTTGCAGGTCTCCTCACAGAATCACAAGTGACATAATTAGCTCTACCTGTGGACCTTTTAAAATGTGTCAGTGAGTAATTAATACACCTGTGCACCTGCTGGGTTACCTGCAAAACATGCACTGTGTGGGGTCCTGAGGACCGAGTTTGAGAACCACTGGACTAGAGATATGCAACGACCCCTGTGTTTTGGTTTTGGATCTGTATTAACTTTGTGTTATGGTTTTGCCAAAACCACCCTCAAGTGTTTTGGATGTCTTATTTTTTCAAAATTTACAAAAACAGCACATAATTTTTGCCTTTTTTTGTTCCTATAGTATTATTAACCTCAATAACATTCATTTCCAGTCAGGGCCATTTCTAGCCAATTTGGCTCCCAGTGCGAGATTTAAAAATGCGCCCCCCCCCCCCCCCCCTATTCACATAAAGAAAAATGCGCCCCCCCATATACATATAAAAAGTAAAAGTATGCGTGCGCCGATGGCGTGGCCCCGTTAAAATGGGCATGGCTACATTAAAATGGGCGTGGTCTCATCTGATCTCATCATCACGGCCACCACAGGGGGGAAAAAAAATCCCCATTTTTCACAGTACGGCAGGCACGTGTCCCCATTTTACACATTGCGGCAGGCACGTGTCCCCATTTTACACATTGCGGCAGGCACGTGCCCCCATTTTACACATTGCAGCAGACACGTGCCCCATTTTACACATTGCGGCAGGCAAGAGTCCCCATTTTACACAGTACGGCAGGCACGTGTCCCCATTTTACACATTGCGGCAGGCACGTGCCCCCATTTTACACATTGCAGCAGACACGTGCCCCATTTTACACATTGCGGCAGGCAAGAGTCCCCATTTTACACAGTACGGCAGGCAAGAGTCCCCATTTTACACATTGCAGCAGGCAAGAGTCCCCATTTTACACAGTACGGCAGGCAAGAGTCCCCATTTTACACAGTACGGCAGGCACGTGTCCCCATTTTACATAGCACGGCAGGCAAGTGTCCCCATTCTATACAGTGTGGCAGGCAAGTGTCAAGTGGGGGGGGGGGGGAGGAAGGTAGAGGGAGGGGGGAGAGATATACAACTTACATATCAAGAGGCTCTTCCCGCTCCTTCCTCGCGCCGGCCGCCGGCACCTCCTCTTTTCAGCTTCGCTCCCCCTCCTCTTCCCGGGTACTCCTGCTGGGGGGGCGGAGTTTCGCTGAATGACGCAGTTGCGTCGTGACGTCACGACGCAACCGCGTCATTCCGCGAAACTCAACCCCCCGAGCAGGAGTATTCGGGGAGAGGTAGGAGGGGGTACTCAGGGACCCGCAAAGTGCCGCGGTGGGCGCCCTGTGCGGTTGCACAGCTCGCCCGCCACAAGAAACGGCACTGGTAATGCATTCCAAACATATTCTTCTTCTACCCTGGAATAATAAATAAACAAAAAATTCCAAGCAGCAGCAATGGCTGCATATATCAAACAACTCCACACCCCCACCCCTTAAATAAAATAAGGTGACACTACAGGCTCCCTTGCACAACACCCTTTAATAAAAAAAAATAAAAAAAGGGAAGGAGGGAGGTGGGGGGGGATGACATTGAAATGGCACCATTTAAAAATAAGATGAGTTAGAGGATGTAGGCTATAGATGGGAGCCTGCAATTTCGCGCGCCCCCCCCCCCCACACACACACACAAACACACAAAAGAAAGGTGGTGGTGGGGGGGTAATTGCAGGCTCCCACCCATAGCCTACATTTACCTATATCCAGAAAATTGCCACAGCAAGCCAGCAGTCTGATTGTGACTGAGAGACTGCTGGCTGCAGAAAAGTCAGTGTGCAGTCCGGTCAGTGGGTCACTGACTGTGTGAGTGCTGCGGCCTGTCCGTCACTCACAGCCCCTAACACCGCCGCGGCCCGTGACGCAGCCTTCGAAAACCTGCCTGCCTCCAGCTACAGTGAGTGACAGAATCCTCCGCAGGGCCACCGTTTCTCGTCCTCCGCTCCGTCAGCCGCCCGAGCCGCTCTGCTCCTAACTTAAGTGACACACTTGTCACTTATAAAATGGCGCCCACCCGCTCCTCTGTGGAGTCTAACATTTTATAGTCAAACCCCGGCGTGTGACGTCATGGCGCCAATACGTCATGACGTCACGGTGCAAACGCGTCAGAATGCATAACTCCGCCCAGTGAGCGGAGTAAAACGGAGGGGTGGGGGGAGACAGGAGTGTGAAGGCAGCCGCTTGCTAGCAGGATCCGCGGCGGGCGCCCCGTGCAAATGCACGGCTCGCACGCCTGTAAAAACGGCCCTGTTTCCAGTCAATTTTGACCACCCCACAGCTCACTATTGTTCACCAACATAGGCCAAAGGGCAGCTGGCTACACGAAGCAGCAGAGCAGCGGCACAAACACACCGCAGTTATTTCTGTTTAAAAATATTTAGCAAATGAGTAATATATTAGCAATAACCAATCGAACCAACTCACATGTACTTTCAATAGAAAACAATACAACACAGAAATGTACTAAGAATTGTGTGTGGAATATCATTGCTCTAAAGTAGTAATAGTTGAACAAACTACTAGTAGAAAAAAAACCTCCTCTAAACCATGTGTAAAATAGCGACTGCAGACGTGAATGCCACCTATTATGTGCACATATCCCCTCATCACATGCCTATTCTCAGTGCCCAATCCCTCCTGGGGGCCCTGGGCCACTGATGTCTGGCACTATGTGCCCAAGTAAAGCCCTGTTGTTGAGAAGCTACACAAGATTTCCTAAACCATAAAAACAGCGTTCGGTACCTGCAGGATACAGCGTGGGATACAGTACGGAATACTTTGGGGGACACAGTTAAATATTGAGCGAGACACACAGTGCAGGTCGGATACAGTGCGGGTTGGATACAATGTGGATCGGATACAGTGCAGGTTATAGTGTAGGTTGGATACAATGTGGGTCAGATACAGTGCAGGCTACAGTGCAGCTTGGATACAGTGCAGGTTACAGTGCAAGTGGAATAGAGTGTGGGATACAGTGTGGGTCGGATACTGTGCGGGTTACAGTGCAGGCAGGATACAATGCAGGTCAGATACAGTGCAGATCGGATACAGTCATACTTGCCTACCTGACCCTCTCCATGAGGGAGAAAATGCTCTGTTCCTGGACTTTCCTGGTAATGTATGATTGCCATCACCTGTGGTGAAACACCTTTCTTATCAATTAACTAGCTCACCACAGGTGATGGCAATCATACATTACCAGGATTGTCCAGGAACAGAGCATTTTCTCCCTCATGGAGAGGGTCAGGTAGGCAAGTGTGGATACAGTGGTGGTTACATTGCAGGTAAGATATAGTGCAGAATGTACCAAAAATTAGGTGCAAGCTATATGGGCATTTTCAGCTGCTTCCGGGGTACATAAACATGAAAGGTCACACCTTCAACCTTTGAACACAATATGAGAACAAAAAATATTTACAACCAACTGTTATGATCTGTTTCTAGTGGAACAGCTTGCCATGTTTTCCTGCATTCTCAGTTAATTTCAGATTCCTGCATGTTCCTGTGTGTTCAGCTTCAGCTGCAGTATAATGAGGAGTTTTGTCTGTGTGTGCAGCTGAACAGGTGCATTGAGTCTTCTCATCAGAGGGCCTGGTCTCCTTGGCTGCTCTGATTGGGTATTGTCTCCTATATATGTGTTTCCTGTCCCTCATTCTATGCTGGTCATAGTTGCTGCGGGAGCTTTAGGCTCAAGGGGCTAGTGGTGGGTGCCTTTGGATTACTTTTTACTGCCCATATTACTTCTGTGTCCAGTTTGGTGTCTGTTGTGTAATTATCAGCATTCAACCCAGTTATTCCTGTGTTCTGTTCAGTGTCTGTTATGTGATCATCTACATCCTACTCTGCTATACCTGTGTCTAGTTTTGTCATTTATATAGTTACTGGCATCCAACTCTGTATTCCTGTGCCCAGCCCAGTGTCACTACATAATCTTCATCTTATGGTCAGTCACATAATCTGTCTTGATTGATTTAGTTCTTTCTGATGTAGTATTCCTTGTTGTCTTGCTCTGTCTTGTTTCCTTTACCTACATACCCTCAGTACTCTTTATGCCAGTGTCTGTCTCCATTATTTTGGTCCAACTTCCTTCTGAAGTGTATTGTCTGTGTATGTACTTTGTTCTCTCCTCTCCTGAAAGCTGTCCAGAGTTTGGGAGAGTTCTGTGTTTGTGTCTCTTGTTAGTTCTCCAGTCTGTTGTCTTAGTGTAACTCCTATCCTCTTTTGGTCCTTCATTCCATCTGCTTAGATTCAGGTCACCCAGGGGTTGAGCTCATACTACGGCCAGTGATGTAAGTCCTGGTGGGCACTCCAGTACCCCGGTAGATGCATAAAGTCTGATGGGAAAATTTGCTTTTATAGGCAAGAAGACCTGCTGAGTGTGTTCTGAGACTCAACCCCAGGTGTACGGTTCCGGTATGAATGGTCGACCATGTTATGGTCGACAGTCATTAGGTCGACCACTATTGGTTGACATGGTCGACACATGAAAATGGTTGACACATGAAAGGTCGACACATGAAAAGGCCAACATGAGTTTTTTTACTTTTTTTGGTGTTTTTTGCGTAAAGTGACTGGGAACCCTAATTAGTGCACCGTGTCCCCTCGCTTCGCTCGCCATGCTTCGGGCATGGTGCCTTCGCTCCACTGCCGCTTCACTCGGCACAGATTACCGTTCCAATCGTAGTCCATGTGGATCGTAAAGTATGGAAAAGTTCCCAAAAAGGAAAAAAAAGTTAAACTCATGTCGACCTTTTCACGTGTCGACCATTTCATGTGTCGACCATGTGTCCATGTCGACCATGTCAATGTCGACCAATAGTGGTCGACCTAATGACTGTCGACCATAACATGGTTGACCATCTGAACGGATACCAGGTGTACAGGGCTCACTGCCAGAGGACCTGCAAGCAACACAGAATCTTCAGGGAAGGAGTTCATTCCATCGGAACACTAACATAAGTGCTTGAAACAAGTGTAAAAGGAAACTTTACTCCCCTGGTTGATTCATTCAGGGCAAGAGCATCTTTTGTCTCCAGCTGGATCACAGGTGAGTCATAACAGGAAAGAAAGAAACATTACCTTCATGTAATACTATTTGGGTAATGCATGTAGAATGTCATTCATCATACACGGTGTCCACATCCAAAAACCTTTTAAATGCAATGTTTTTGAGGAGACCCCCAATACGTAACACTCACAAGTGTATGACCTAAATACCAGCATGTCCTCACTTTATCCCAAGTGATATAAAAGCATTCACCATGGGGCAACAATTTGGGGATGTCCGCCCTCTACAAAGTACTCAAACACTGGGGCAGATGTGTTAAGCCTGGAGAAGTGATAAAGCAGTGATAAGTACAAGGTGATAACGCACCAGCCAATCGGCTCCAAACAGTAAATTTACATATTGGAGCTGATTGGCTGGTGCGTTAAAACAGTGATAAGTACAAGGTGATATCAATTCTCCAGACTTAATACATCTGTCCCTGTGTCTTGGAATCAATAATATCTGGTGTATCCTTCACATCAGCATGTCATCACTTAATCCTAAGCGGTGTGGAAACCTTCACCATAAAACAAATTCGGGGACACCCCCTCTACATTACACTCCCCAGTGGTGTCTTGAAATCAAACATGTCAGGTGGGTCTTTTTTGGTGTGGAGCTCCCTTATCCTGCTGGAAATAGTTGATCTCTTCACCTTAAGTGGTGTATCGGGGTAAGAAGGTAAACAGGGGGCAGGGTTATATGTAACAAACCTCTAATTCCAACAGCAATATATACATAGTTAAAAAATTCTTAAAATCTGGAGGGGTGCATACCGGGCTAGGAGAGGGCGTGTATCAAGTTGTTCAGCGTAAAACTATAATCTCAAGATAGTGTGGGTTGTATACAATACAAGTCAGATAGTGTGGGCCAGATACAGTGTGGGTTACAGTGCAGGTTGGATACAATGTATGCTACAGTGCAGGTTGGATACAGTGCGGGTCAGATACAGTGTGGGTTACAGTGCAGGTTGGATACATTGGGGTCGATTCTATTCGGCAACTTAAGAATAGCGCCGGGAATTAGCTCCCGACGCTATTCAATTCAGCTCCAGTTAAGTTGGCGATGTCCCGTTCTCGCCGACTTAACAGGTAGTTTTGTCGGGAGAACGGGCATTCTCCGACTTAACTACCCGCGGCGATGCTGATTCCCGGCAGAATCAGCCTCGCGCCGGCCGTGAGGCAGAACTTTTGTCGGGTTTCCTCTCTCATCCCCCGGGGATGAGAGAAGAATTCCCGGCAATTGCGGGTCACTAGCAGCTGAATTGAATAGCGTCGGGAGCTAATTCCCGGCGCTATTAAGTTGCCGAATAGAATCGACCCCAATGTATGCTACAGTGTGGGTTACAGTGCAGGTCGGATACAGTGCAGGTTGGATACAATGTATGCTACAGTGCAGGTTGGATACAGTCCGGGTCAGATACAGTGTGGGTTACAGTGCAGGTCGGATACAGTGCAGGTTGGATACAGTGTCAGTCAGATAGTGTGGGTTACAGTGCAGGTCGGATACAGTGCAGGTTGGATACAGTGTCAGTCAGATAGTGTGGGTTACAGTGCAGGTCGGATACAGTGCAGGTTGGATACAGTGTCAGTCAGATAGTGTGGGTTACAGTGCAGGTCGGATACAGTGCAGGTTGGATACAATGTATGCTACAGTGCAGGTTGGATACAGTGTCGGTCAGATAGTGTGGGTTACAGTGCAGGTTGGATACAGTGCGGGTTACAGTGCAGGTTGGATAGTGTGGGTTGGATACAGTATAGGTTACAGTGCAGATTAGTCTGGTTCAAATAGTGTGGATTGGATACACGAATAGTGTGCTTACTGTGACAGCAGGCAGGAGGGTCTCCTCATTGGTAAATGCCCCAGGTGGTGTCTGTGAGGATGATGGTCTGAGTGTCGCAGTGTACACAGCGCGCTCTCATTGCCTCAGTGCAGCAACAACCTCTGGGTGGGCGAGCATGCAGAAGCATATTGGCTGTAAGCCGTGAGAATGTCTCTCTCAGCCAATCAGCGCTCAGCATATTGATTTCAATGGGACTTTGAACTTTTGCCACCTGAATCCAAAACCCGTGATATCAGACAGCAGGAAGATGATGCTTTGCCTCCTTTTGGTATCCGAGGCAGCAGGGAGATCAGAGTCCCGTCTCGGATCCCCTTGTATCCCAGATGTTCGGGTGGGCTAGTTTCTCTGAGAACAGAGCCCGCTCATCTCTACTCATTAAGTTGCATGTGATTGGAATATGGAATATATGCAAAATATAAATTTACAGTATGTGTGCTGCTTTAAAATGCTGCTTTTCCTCTACCTTGAGTGGCTGCCGTTCACCTCTCATAAAATACACTGTAAAACAATGTTTTCTTTGCGGAATTAAGCACCGGACCAAAATCGTGACTGTCATGACAGTCAAATCTGGTTGCTCTGGGCAACTTCTCTGCTTTATTTTCTCTGAGATTTGATAAATCTCCCCCAAAGTGTTTGCATGCGGTAAAGCAGTGCTTCCCAATAACGGTCCTCAAGGCACACTAACAGTCCTGGTTTTAAGGATAACCATACCTGATCACAGGTGATTTAATTAGTACCTCGGTTATTTTGATTGAACCACTTGTGCTCAAACATGGTTATCACTAAAACCTGCACTGATGGTGGGCCGGGCCGCGGTTGGGAAACACTGCGGTAAAGTAATCTGGGAAGAATGCACATTGAGTTATACACGGTTCATTATTGTAAGGCGTGTTGAATGCCTTCAATTGGTAGATTGAAGTTAGAAGGAAATAATCCTCCGCAGTCCTTAGTTACAGAAGTTATTAAATATTGACTAAATTTAGGTCTCAAAAGTTTATTTTTCATGTTGATATGGAGATGGACAGCTGGGGCTACTGATTTTGACTTATTGATTTGGTAGGTAGACAGGCTACCAGGATCTCATAGGGTTTCTGATTGGTAATTGAGGCAGTGACTCCCCCCTTGTGGTTACCCCATTCACAATGGAGGTTAGATCAGCCAGTGATTTCTGAAAGCCTATGCGTTTCATTAGTAATTAGTGCAGCCTGAGGAGGTCTCCTTTAGTAACTGTGAAACGTTCAGTGTTACGTTCCTGAGGTGATATTGATAGAAGCAATGCAGGTGTAAAAGGTAGTGAATCTCATTGCTCTTGTAAAGTGCGGTATAATCACATAGGTAGCTCCTTTAATGCTATCTGATGATGCATAGTTGTTATAAAGAGGATGGGTATGTTAGAAAAAAAGAGGATCAAATCTTCCTGCAGGTCTATAGTACATCTGGGTGGATGGCCCCCAGGTGCTTACTCTTATGTGGGGAAATAATTATTTTCTAGTTACTACTGGGTCTTAGCTTGTCCTTTGTGCCTACTTTCTGCAGCCACCAGAGGGCAGCATAGCTATGTTACAGGTAAGCTTAGTGCTGTAGAGTGCATATGATGCGTCGGCTGGTAAAGATTAAAAAGCTGCTGCTATAATTAGTGCTGGGTTCTAATGAATAGGTCAATATGTCAACATGGTCTAAAAGTCGACACTTTTTTTTTTCCATGTCTTTCTAACTGTTGCTTGCTTTACTACAGGTTGAGTGACCCTTATCCAAAATCCCACATTTTTGGTTCCCCTACTGAGATAATGACATATATATATTATATATATATATATATATATATATATATATATATATATATATATATATTTATATATATTTATTTTTTTATATATATAATATGTCATTATCTTAGTAGGGGAACCAAAAATGTGGGATTTTGGATAAGGGTCACTCAACCTGTATCCACACGGATTACAACTGAGAACTGTAACCTGTAATGAGTGCAGTGAGCCACCTTGTCCGAAGGGGGGCGAGCGAAGCGGGCGCTCAAGGGTACACATTACCACTATTTGTGCTTAAATATGGTTACACATACAAAATGACAGCCCATAAAAACTTGAAAAAACATGTCTAAAATTTTAATGTCAACCTTCAACCTGGCGGCCTAATGACCAGTTGTGCCCAAACTATCATCAAAGACCCCCAACAGTTTTGTTTTCCAGGTCACCCAGCAGGTGCACAGGTGTACTCATTGACACATTTCCCAGGTCACCCAGCAGGTGCACAGGTGCACTCATTACTCACTGACATTTCCCAGGTCACCCAGCAGGTGCACAGGTGTACTCATTACTCACTGACACATTTCCCAGGTCACCATGCAGGTGTACTTATTACTCATGCTAGCCATGCATCAGGAAGATATCGTTCCAACCAGCCAACTAGTTGGACCGACCGTTTCTGAGCGTGTGGGAGCAAACGGCTGATAATCATTCCTGATAATGCTCCCACACAGCCAGATTATAGTTGGAGCCCAGTTTTAGGCCCATATTCACTCCTGCTTGCAGGAAATGCAGAAATCTACCTAGTTGAAATTCCTCTGTTGGGGCCTTTTTGGCCTCGCACCAAGCAACATATTTCCGCCATATGCGGTGATAATGCTTTGCCGTAACATCTTTCCTGGCTTTAATAAGCGTAGGAATGACTTCCTCCGGAATGCCCTTTTCCTTCAGGATCCGGCGTTCAACCGCCATGCCGTCAAACGCAGCCGCGGTAAGTCTTGGAACAGACAGGGGCCTTGCTGCAGCAGGTCCTGTCTGAGCGGCAGAGACCACGGGTCCTCTGAGATCATCTCTTGAAGTTCCGGGTACCACGCTCTTCTCGGCCAATCCGGAACCACGAGAATTGTGTTTACTCCTCGCTTTCTTATTATTCTCAATACCTTTTGGTATGAGAGGTAGAGGAGGGAACACATAAACTGACCGGTACACCCACGGTGTCACTAGAGCGTCCACAGCTATCGCCTGAGGGTCTCTTGACCTGGCGCAATACTTCTCTAGTTTTTTGTTTAGGCGGGACGCCATCATGTCCACCTGTGGACGACCCCATTGATTTACAATCATTTGGAAGACTTCTGGATGAAGTCCCCACTCTCCCGGGTGGAGGTCGTGCCTGCTGAGAAAGTCTGCTTCCCAGTTGTCCACTCCCGGGATGAACACTGCTGACAGTGCTAGTACATGATTCTCCGCCCATCTGAGAATTTTTGTGGCTTCTGCCATCGCCGTCCTGCTTCTTGTGCCGCCCTGTCGATTCACATGGGCGACTGCCGTGATGTTGTCTGACTGGATCAGCACCGGCTGGTGTAGGAGCAGGGATTTTGCTTGACTTAGGGCATTGTAAATGGCCCTTAGTTCCAGAATATTTATGTGAAGGGCAGTCTCCTGACTTGACCATAGTCCTTGGAAATTTCTTCCCTTTGTGACTGCCCCCCAGCCTCGTAGGCTGGCATCCGTGGTCACCAGGACCCAGTCCTGTATGCCGAATCTGCGGCCCTCCAGAAGATGAGCACTGTGCAGCCACCACAGAAGAGACACCCTGGTTCGTGGAGACAGGGTTATTAAACGATGCATCTGAAGATGCGATCCGGACCACTTGTCCAACAGGTCCCACTGAAAAATCCTGGCATGGAACCTGCCGAATGGAATTGCTTCGTAAGAAGCTACCATCTTTCCCAGGACCCGCGTGCAGTGATGCACCGATACCTGTTTTGGTTTTAGGAGGTCTCTGACTAGAGAAGACAACTCCCTGGCTTTCTCCTCCGGGAGAAACACTTTTTTCTGGGCCGTGTCCAGAATCATTCCCAGGAACATTAGACGTGTCGTGGGGACCAGCTGTGACTTTGGGATATTCAGAATCCAGCCGTGCTGGCTCAGCACTTCCTGAGATAGTGCTATTCCCACTAACAACTGTTCCTTGGATCGTGCCTTTATTAGGAGATCGTCCAAGTATGGGATAATTAAAACTCCCTTTTTTCGAAGGAGTATCATCATTTCCGCCATAACCTTGGTAAATACCCTTGGTGCCGTGGAGAGTCCAAACGGCAGCGTCTGGAATTGGTAATGGCAGTCCTGTACCACAAATCTGAGGTACTCCTGGTGAGAATTGTAAATGGGGACATGCAGGTAAGCATCCTTGATGTCCAGGGATACCATGTAATCCCCCTCGTCCAGGCTTGCAATAACCGCCCTGAGCGATTCCATCTTGAACTTGAATTTTTTTATGTATGTGTTCAAGGATTTCAAATTTAAAATGGGTCTCACCGAACCGTCCGGTTTCGGCACCACAAATAGTGTGGAATAGTAACCCCGGCCTTGTTGAAGTAGGGGTACCTTGATTATCACCTGCTGGGAATACAGCTTGTGAATCGCTGCTAGCACCGCCTCCCTGTCTGAGGGAGCAATCGGCAAGGCGGATTTTAGGAAACGGCGGGGTGGAGTCGCCTCGAATTCCAGCCTGTATCCCTGAGATACTATTTGAAGGATCCAGGGATCCACCTGTGAGCGGGCCCACTGATCGCTGAAATTCCTGAGGCGGGCCCCCACCGTACCTGGCTCCGCCTGTGAAGCCCCACCGTCATGCGGCGGACTTGGAAGAGGAAGCGGGGGAGGTCTTTTGTTCCTGGGAACCTGCTGTTTGCTGCAGCCTTTTTCCCCTGCCTCTTGACAGAAAAGACCCTCCTTTTCCCCGCTTGTTTTTCTGGGACCGAAAGGACTGAACCTGATAAAATGGCGCCTTCTTAGGCTGTGAGGGGACATGGGGTAAAAATGCTGACTTCCCAGACGTTGCTGTGGAAACTAGGTCGGAGAGACCATCCCCAAATAATTCCTCCCCCTTATAAGGCAAGACTTCCATGTGCCTTTTGGAATCTGCATCTCCAGTCCACTGGCGAGTCCATAAGCATCTCCTAGCAGAGATAGATAATGCACTTATTTTAGATGCCAGTCGGCAGATTTCCCTCTGTGCATCTCTCATGTATAAGACTGAGTCTTTTATATGGTCAATTGTTAGCAGGATCGTGTCTCTGTCTAACGTGTCAATATTTTCTGACAGTTTATCTGACCACGCAGCGGCAGCACTGCACATCCATGCTGACGCAATAGCTGGTCTGAGTATAATGCCTGAGTGTGTATATACAGACTTCAGGATCGCCTCCTGCTTTCTATCAGCAGGTTCCTTAAGGGCGGCCGTATCCTGGGACGGTAGTGCCACCTTTTTAGACAAACGTGTGAGCGCTTTATCCACCCTCGGGGGTGTTTCCCAACGTAACCTATCCTCTGGCGGGAAAGGGAACGCCATTAGTAGCTTCTTAGGAATTACCAATTTCTTATCAGGGGAAGCCCACGCTTCTTCACACACTTCATTTAATTCATCTGACGGGGGAAAAACTACAGGTAGTTTTTTCTCCCCAAACATAATACCCTTTTTTGTGGTACCTGGATGTAAATCAGAAATATTTAACACCTCTTTCATTGCCTCAATCATGCAGTGAATGGCCTTAACGGGCATTAAATTTGACTCATCGTCGTCGACACTGGTGTCAGTATCCGTGTCGACATCTACTTGTGCCACCTGAGATAACGGGCGTTTCAGAGCCCCTGATGACTTTTGAGACACCTGGACAGGCACGAGCTGAAGACTCGGTTGTCCCACAGTCGGCATGTCGTCAAATTTTTTATGTAAGGAGTCTATACGTGCACTCATTTCCTGCCATAATACCATCCACTCAGGTGTCTGACCCCCAGGGGGTGACATCCCTGCTAAAGGCATCTGCTCCCCCTCCACATCATTATCCTCCTCAAACATGTCGACACAGCCGTACCGACACACTCCACACACACAGGGAATGCTCAAACAGAGGACAGGACCCACAAAAGCCCTTTGGGGGGACAGAGTAAGAGTATGCCAGCACACACCAGAGCGCTATATATATATATATATACATATACATATACATATACATATACATATACATATACATACATATATGGACTAACTGAGTTATGTCCCTAATAGCTGCTTTTTATATAATATACTGTATACAGTGCCAATTTTAATGCCCCCCCTCTCTTTTCCCTCTTACTGTACTGTAGAATTGCAGGGAAGAGCCAGGGAGCTTCCTTCCAGCCGAGCTGTGAGGGAAAAATGGTGCCAGTGTGCTGAGGAGATAGGCTCTGCCCCTTTTTCGCTGCCTATTCTCCCGCTTTTTATGGGATTCTGGCAGGGGTATTTACCTCATATATAGCCCCAGGGGCTATATATTGAGGTATTTTAGCCAGCCAAGGTGTTTTTATTGCTGCCTCAGGGCGCCCCCCCCCCCCAGCGCCCTGCACCCTCAGTGACCGGAGTGTGAAGTGTTTATGAGGAGCAATGGCGCACAGCTGCAGTGCTGTGCGCTACCTTGGTGAAGACAGGATGTCTTCATGCCGCCGATGTTCCGGACCATCTTCTTGCTTCTGGCTCTGTAAGGGGGACGGCGGCGCGGCTCCGGGACCGAACATCAAGGCTGGGCCTGCGGTCGATCCCTCTGGAGCTAATGGTGTCCAGTAGCCTAAGAAGCCCAATCCGGCTGCAAGCAGGCGAGTTCGCTTCTTCTCCCCTTAGTCCCTCGCTGCAGTGAGCCTGTTGCCAGCAGGTCTCACTGAAAATAACAAATTCTAAGACTATAACTTTCTAAGAGCTCAGGAGAGCCCCTAGTGTGCATCCAACCTCGGCCGGGCACGAAATCTAACTGAGGCTTGGAGGAGGGTCATAGTGGGAGGAGCCAGTGCACACCAGGTAGTCTAAGATCTTTCTAGAGTGCCCAGCCTCCTTCGGAGCCCGCTATTCCCCATGGTCCTTACGGAGTTCCCAGCATCCACTAGGACGTTAGAGAAATCAATGAGTAACTCCACTTAATGAGAGAGAGCTTATTCTTACTAGCAAAAGCAAACTTATAGGGGTATATTCAATTGAAGTCGGATCTATTCTGACATTCATTTGTCGGAATGGATCCGACTTGGGCTATTCAATGTCATCTCGACTTTTAAAAAAGTTGAATTGAGATGCAGAAGCTAGACGGGGAGAGCAGCGTTACAGCAGCGGCTATATAGCCACTGCTCTCCCGAGTCTGCCTGCGGCTCTCCCCCCCCCGCCCTGTCTCCCTGCCTCACAGTCGTCCCCGCATCACAGCCGCCGCTCACGGCAGCGCCCACCCGGCTCCAGCAAGCGAGGTCTCGCTTGCTGGAGCCGGGTGGACGCTGCTGTGACATTTTCCAGCACTGCTCACCCTGTCTGCCTGCGGCTGCCCGTCTCCAGCACTGCCTGCCGGGGGTCTGGCTGCCCGCGACTCTCCTCCACTAAGGTCCCTAATCTCAGTCCGACATTTTCTTGTCGAATTTGGCCCTGTTTCCCTCAAAAGTACGTAAATCGGCAGCTACACCGCTGATTCACGTACTATTCGACAAATCGAATTCCCCGACTTGTCAAATAAAAACAGCTGGGATTGAATAGGCCGAATCACGATTCGACCTTAAAAAGTCGAAAACTGCCGTCTTTTCGACAGACGGCAGCTTTCGACACCAATTGAATATACCCCATAGAGTGTCACCACTACAGGTATAATCACTGCTATTACAGCAAATAGACAATATTAATATATGGCCCGATTCAGAGCTAATCGCTGCTTTGCGTTTTCGCACAGTGGGTGATCAGCGATTAACTGCGCATGCATATGCACCGTAATGCGCACGTGCTTCGGCAAACAACTGGCATCACCAGTCAGCGACAGGCTGGTGTGAAATTCTAACCACACAGCCATTCGCATGCTGACTGACAGGAAGAGGCCGTATGTGGGTGGTAACTGACCATTTTCTGGAAGTGTCAGGGCAAAGGCAGGCGTGCCCAAGTGATTAAAGGGAGGGTGTCTGACGTCCGCTCCGGCCCCCCGATCAGCCTGTTCTCATCGCACTGTAGGAGTAAGTCCCGGGCTGCGCACACTGGTAAAAAAAATAAACATTCATTCACTGGTGAGTGCGGTGGGAACGGATTTGCAGCTGTCCGCTAACTGAATGATTTTCAGCTGCTCGGTGTACACATGCGATCGCACACTTGCACGGCCAATATACACTCCCCTTGGGCGACGACTAGCTGATCGCAGGACAACAATTTTAGCAGCCTTGCGATCAGGTCTGAATTAGGCTCATAATCATCTGAGCTGCTTAATTTTAAATATACTCAAAATATTGCAAAAGCTGAGGGGGGGGGGTTTAAACAAATATTTATGCAGAACCTCTAGGAGAAGGCAGACACTGTCCACCTACGTCTGTGATATCACACGTTGGAGAGACGATGGCTGGTCTGATGAAGAAGTTGGTTAGGTGTGTGCGGTGTGGAGCATTGTTTTAGTTGGAGGAAAGTTGGTCTGAGGTATGGCTTGCATTGATATCCACAGGTGGAGTGCATTATTTCACTTGTGATTCTGTGAGGAGACCTGGATAACGTGAACTGAGAATAGTTTGGGAACCACTACTCTAGACCTTCTATACCACATCCATTAATTTCCATTGTAACGTGCAATGGAATATGCTGACGCTACATAACCAAATGATAATAAATTGCTACCATACCCCGAGAACTAGAACCACTCTGGTCCACCCACCACATTTTCTAGGTTGAAGATCATGAACTGTTTGTACAAATCTCTAGTATTAGTTGTTATACAGGGTCGGACTGGCCCACAGGGGTACCAGGGAAACCACCGGTGGGCCCCACTGCCTGAGGGCCCACTCCTTCCTCTAGGGATCAGGTTCCAGACTGTGCACTTGTATTATACATGGTGGATATTTTGCATTACACTGCACTAAACTAATGTGTATTGTGGCCACACCCCTAAGTATGGGCCCCTATAACTGCATCCCCCCGGTGGGCCCTGCCCCGGCCCGACACCGGGGGGAGGGGGAGATCAGGCTTGTAGACTATGCACTTGAATTATACATTATGCACATTATCTACAGTACTTTACGGTTATTACTCTGGTACATTACCATGCATGCACCAGCAGTATTTACTATATATATATATATATATATATATATTTATATATATATAATTTATCAAGGGGCCCACACCGTGCACACTCTGTTTAGTCAAGCCCCTGTGGCAGCTGGAGACTGGCCACATACCCAAGCATGGGCCCCTACCACTGTATTTCCCCGGTGGGCACTTCATGTCCCAGTCCGACACTGTTGTTATATTATTTATTTTAAGCAGCCTAAAACGTTCTGAATAGAGGCAATGAGCCATACAATACAGTAAGTTATGGCCGTGCTGCAGGTCTGTTGCTAGGCAGTGGTGTATGGCTCATCTATGAGGCCTTTACAGCACAAAGGTGGACAGGATGACACATAATGAGCGCTGAGAGCTGGGCAAATATTAAAATGTTTTATCTCGCCGGCCCTTTCTTCTCTCTTCCTGGGGAGGTAGGCCAGACAAATGAGCACATATAGGATGAATACTGCTGCGTCAGCGGAAAAAAGGATGATATGGACGTTGGCAAAGTGACCATTAGGATTCGTAGATCATTACAAGCGTTGTTACCTCACACTAAATATTAGAGCAGGTCTTCAGATGGAACTCATCCGAGGAATAAAATGATGTAATTTAGAGGGGTCAAAGGGCAGATTTGTTCAGCGCCATTTCCTGAGAATGACAAGAACATTCAGGAGACATCTTCTCTGCCTTAAGCGGAGCCAGATGGACCCCTTTATGAAAGAGTGCTGTCCTTGCAGTGGTTGCCTAGCTACGGTATATTCCTTACATGTAATATACAAGTCCTTTCACAATCCAGGTCAGACAGCCAGGTACCTAGCCACCGCTCACCCCATGTCACTAGGTGGTCATCTACAGCCATAGGATACGTATACATCTGCCATATTTGTGGTCACTTGTGTGAATACACTTTGAGAACTTCAATTCAATAAAAAATAGATCTAAAATAAAACCACCGCCAATTCCAGCTTTACGTTATGGGACATTGCCAGAAAATATGGATATTTACCATCATCTTTACAATGATAGAAAGGCAGCTAATGTTCTCTCTGGGACTTCTAGCCTACCTAGAAACTGAGAGGAACATGCAGATCGTATGGAAGTGATGGGTCATCTCACATGACTATGGGGAAGACGGACTAATCCTCGGACAGTGATTAAGTGGAGAGAAATAAAGTACCAGCTAATCGGCTCCTTCCTGCCATGTTACAGGCTGTTTGAAATATGGCAGCAGCTGATTGGTTGGTACTTTATCTCTCTCCAAGCTTTAATACATCTCCCCCTATGTGGGGGCAGGGTTGCCACTCTCAGGTCCTGGTGCTGCAGGACCCTAATCTCACCTCCCGAGCTGCACATGCTAACTCGGAGTGTGTGACCTCGTGAACTCCCCTTCGACCCTACTGTGGGCCATACATCAGCACTGTGGTTCATGGATGCTGATCACCAATCACAATCATTGTTTGATCGGACCATCAAACCGGGATTTCCATCATGTAGGATTTTCCAGATTCCCCGACCCAAGAGTCAGTAGAATGGGGAATTGGGACAGAACATTTATGGGCCCCTTAAGTCAATGCTGCACTTTTCAGCCTAGTGGTGGTGTGACCGTATGGACCAATAGGAGGCTATATGTCCACACAGTTACTGTGCCCGTCCTTTAAAGTGACTCGGCTGGGGTTGCTAGAGCGATGTCAGCTGCTTCTATAGTCTAATAACACTTAGACCCAAATGAAGACGCGGCATCCTGACACCCCCTCCTCTTTCTCTTGGTAAGTGTTAAGGGTAGTTTAAATGCATCAGAAAAGGTATTGGTAAGACTGTATTAGAAGAAAAGGAGATGGTTCACCATCCTACAAGTACAGCGAATGAGTTTAAATGTCCAACATCCGACGCTTCAATGTTTACACATTTGTGAAACCTATGAGAAATTTTATAGAACATACATATTTTAAGGTTAGCTTACCTGGGTAGAATTCTTCCAAACAATACCACAGAGAGGACACAATGATTAAACATATTAAATGTCCATTAGCCGCCACGGTTCAGCCCGTGTCCTGGATATAAGGTGGCAGCTGTAGGTCTCCGTTTTAAAAGGTCAATTGTAACACCGTTTCTCCATGGGTGCAACTCGTATTTGTACGCAATACCGTTGTCCACGCAACTGAACGATCCTCTGCAGACTGCGCCGCAATCACACTGCGCACGCGTACCTTTCTGATGGCACTCGCAGCGAGGATTTAAGCAGTGATTCACAGGGACTTTTGGGGCCAGAAAACAGGGAGTGGCGGCAAACACGCAAGTGTGCCACGCCTGTTTTTCGGGGCATATATCTGCCTTCAGCTCCGATCATGTACGCAGAAAAACATGGCTCCAGCGTCGCTAATGCCGCAGACAGTCTGCATGACCAAAGACTCTGAGTGGATGTTCCTCGTTATTGCGCCAGTGCTGCGATGGGCATTTATATCCTTTATCTGGGTGGCAGATTCACTTGTGATGATTAGCAAGCCTGGAAAATCGCAGCTGTGTAGGCATGTACCTACAAATATGAATAAGGCCCCCTGTAAATACACATCAGCAGGGCTGGCGACAGAGGGGGTCAAATGGGACACCTGTACCAGGCTCCAAGGAAATACCACTCAGTGCCCAGCAGGGATGTAAGCTGTCTTGTCCAAATAGGGCAGCGAGCTGTAGGCGGTGTGGGCACAGTCTCAGAGTAACAGGAGCTGCTCACATACAGTGACTGTGCAGGGCAAATGTGCGCTGCTCTTCCAGGTTTAGCTCTATTGCAGGCAGTTACGGGACATGTCAGCAGCTCTGCTGGCCAGGATTCCCGTGTCCTGCACCGCCCTCTTCTGGTGGGGGTGAGGGGTGCATGGTACCTACTGTGCGGAGTTTGGGTCTGTATACTGGAGTGCAGTGCAGTGCAGGTGAGTCTCTCCCTGGGGTATGAGTGGATTGGTGAGGGGGTACAGAGCTGTGGGGTGGGGTTTAAGGAATGCAGCATGGAGTAATTAAGAGAGACAGACTATTGGGTGTGTGGGGGGGGGGGGGGGAAGAGGGAGACACAGACTGTGGTGGGTGTGGGGGAGGAAGTAGAGATATATAAATATTCGTATGTGTATAGATAAATAAATATATTGGATTTATTTATTTATTTATTTATTTATTTAATAAGTTACTTATATAGCGCAGCAAATTCCGTTGCGCTTTAATACAATTATATGTAATGTGAGGGGGCCCTGAGATGTCACCGTACCGGGCCCTAAGATTTCTGTTGCCGACCCTGAACATCAGCCATACAGTTCTGGGCTCGTCCTTTGGTTGTGCATAAGAAAAAAAAAAAAAAAATACAGAAGTAGAGAACTGTAAATGGAAATAATTGTCTACGCACGAATGCTTTCATAAACACTTCTGCAGAGACGCAATGTACAGTATTTAAAGTGAAATTGCATTAAAAAAATCTAAAAAAAAATTGTGTTAATTTTAATAAAATAGACAGCATCGGTAAAAGACAATTAACACAACCTCGCATTACACTCTTACACAGCTATAATAAACCTAGTTTCCGGAACTTTCTCATGAACAAAAGTGTATGGAAGGCTAATTACATTGACCAGTTTGATCGCCATTTTCAAGTGTGTACAATTTCACAATTTACTAAAATGCCATTTGCAGAGACGACGCATCACTACAGGTCAGTGCGTCCTTTTGGAAATAAATATTTTTTAGAATTGAATGTGGCACCGTAGGAAAAAAAATTAACAAACTGGCATCTAATGATCTTGAAGAAACTCCTAGACCAGAGGTTCCCGTATGCGGTCCTCAAGGCCTAGCGGTCCAGGTTTCAAAGATATCCATGGCTCAGCAGAGATGGTTAAATCAAATTGACTGAGGCTCTAATTAAGTTACCTGTGGCCAAGCATGGATATGCTTAAAACCTGGTCCTTTAGGGTGTCTTGAACGCGTTTGAGAACCTCTGTCCTAATTAAATCCTCAGCGTTAGTTACTGGCCTGTAATGTAATTTAAGTGCACTAAAACAGCTTTTAAGTTAGACAACAATTATTTTTGACACTGCGGAGTGAAGAATGGCTTCAATGGGAGGCATGATTGATAGATCATCTCCATAGAAGCCACACTAACTCATAAGCCTATACCTGAATCTGCTTCCTGCTGGGGACCAACAACAGTATCCAAGTTCTCCAAGTTCCTTCATCGTCATTACGCAACACTTCCAAGAAGTCTTGAAAAGTGGCTTCATGTCAACTACTATTATCAAGTGCTCTGACTTTTAGAAGTGCTGGGAAAAAAAAGTATTCTCTACAAAGATAAGGAAACAAACTTTTAATCACCATTACGGCACGATACTCTATCTTTCTTGAAACATGTTGGTGGTACACCAAGTTTCTCGAAAGTGCTTTCTGGGTAAGGTGGAGCTGTGCCTCAACCTACTTTCATTTTCAAAATAACAGTTTCCCTTAGTTAAAATTCTAGTTAATTTGAACGTACAAAAGTGTGTTCATTCAAGCAATAAAATAGTCAAATCAATATAACTTGACATCCCCAGGACTAACATTGGTGGAGATCAGACAAAGTGGCCAACTTTGTTGTGAATTCTACAAGCATTGATTGATGATCTTCCAGAGGTAATGGAGCTCAGCAACTGTACTAAGTTATAGCTAAATTCAGAAGGAAATAAATGGCGTTCTTACTTTGCCTTTCATCGTCTAAAGACCACACAGTTTACAATACATATCTAGCACCAATGGGTCATGTTGGGAGGGGGATCCGGTCCATTTGACATAAAAAAAACTCAGACTCTTTGGATCAACCCAACAAGTCCATGTTGCAACGTTATTCTGATCTGCCGTGACAAACTCCTGTTAGAGATTTCACCTGGCAGTCTTCTATTTAAGGCGTAACTCAAGCTTGGATCGGTGCATGTAGACTGGTTTCATCAGCTGCGAAGAAAGTGACCACAAGAAGACTTCTGTGATTGTAAGCCACTCCATGCAATTCTTCAGAGACACAACGAGGGTCACACAAGGGGTTGGATACAGGCCTTAAAAACAGTTTGCCTTTTCAGTGCTTTGCATTCCCGTTTATGTGATAAAGGTTACTTTTTCCATTAGTATTTCCTTTGCTGTTTATGGAATTTAAGGCATTGTCTTTCTGAACCGCGCACAGGGAAGAAAAGTTGATGAAAGAAGGGCTTGCAGAGTGTTCCAAAAGGGTCTTCTGACCTTGGTCTGGTTCCGTGCTAGGCACCTCGGCAGAACCCCTTCGCTTATGGTGGCTGGTGTAGTAGAAGGAGACCTTCTGAAAACTGGGCTGCAGCTCTTCTTTGATGCTCTCCAAGACCTGAAGGAATGACGGACGATTTTTGGGGTTTTTCTGCCAGCACCAATGCATCAATTCATGACTGAAGAAAGTAAAAATAGAAAAAAATAGGTGTACAACTAGAGAAATAATGTTCCTACAAATATAATTTACACTGAAAACATGAGTGCACAATCAACTAAAATCTACAATCGCTATAGCCAAAGTAAAAAAAAGAAAATGACAACACCCCCCCCCCCCCCCCTTCAACCCAAAGCCTTAGCATGACTGCAAATTAAATGCTAAATTATTCCTAATTTCCGTGAAAGGAATCTCCCCAGGCAACTGTAGGTGATTCATGAGCTTCAAGCTTTAATTTCCAATGTGCCATGTCTGGATCTCACCATACAGAGTTGTTTATTGTTACTTTGGTCTCTGAGGAAAATCACAAGACCATGAAGAAACGCGTCAGCACAATCAGACCATAACAGATGGCTATGCCTGGGTCACGGGAGGACATGTACCTATCGGCTATTGGGAAGTTGTCGGCAATTCGACACTCAGATTCAGCTTCCCTAATAAGAGCCAGCTTTAGGTTTCCAAATGCAGTACACTATCTCCCACTCTGCGGAACGTTGGAGCAATTGTGGGAGTCTGGGGGAGCGGTAGAAGAACCTAGTAAAGACCCTGTACATTAATGGATACTGTATTGAATACAGTATTAATATTTAACACTATAGATGGTCTATAGTATAGGCTGTATCACACATTTAAATAATAGGAAAAAGATTAAACATACCATAATAAATAAATACACAAACATAATAGTACCAGTCCTGCACTTTTTAAGCACACATTCTCCCACCTCATGGTAAGGCTCCTGTCTTTTCTTCCTGGTAGCTACTCACTTGTCCAGTGTACTGATTGAGGATTCACACAGCAAACTTGGTAGAAGAAGATGCTACCACTGGCCATGTGCAGCAGCTCTGCTCTGTCCCTCACACTGCATTATGTGGTGGTAGCTCTAGTTATGTTATATACCATTGCTATTGTTTTCATAATTTGAGTCACTTGCCAAGAGGAGGGGGTTTTCTGGGCAACCGGAAACCCCCCCCCCCCCCCCCTGGCGTTTGCCTATGTGGTAGGGACAATGAGGTGGAATGCTTACAGGGAGGCGGAGGTCAGGGACACTGAGGGGGAATTACAGGAGTGTGCGGGCAGGGACACTGAGGGGGAATTACGTGGAGGGTATGGGCAGGGGCACTGAGGGGGGAGTCACAAGGAGGCTGAGGTCAGGGACACCAAGAGGGAATTACAGGGAGGGTGCAGGCAGGGACACTGAGGAGGAATTACAAGGAGGGTGTGGACAGGGACACTGAGGGGGGAGTCACAAGGAGGCTGAGTTCAGGGACACTAAGAGGGATTTACAGGGAGGGTGCAGGCAGGGACGCTGAGGAGGAATTACAAGGAGGGTGTGGGCAGGGACACTGATGGAATTATGAGGAGGGTGCAGGCAGGGAGACCAGGGCCGTCTTTTCGTATGGGCTCAATGGGCTCTTGCCCAAGGGCCCCTGGAGTAAAAGGGCCCTAGGCTGATAGCTGAGGGTCCCCTCTTTCCAGGGGTACCAGATTTTTTTAAATCGGCCATGGGGAACCGGAGATATCCGACTTCAAAGCAGTGGGCCCCATCCAAGACTGTTAATTGTTCTTCCCAGCCAGATATCTTGGGTTCTGTCTGACTTAAGAGTTTTTCTGAGGGTACAATCCAAAATCTGGGACTCTCCCCTTTCAGTGGATACTGGCAGTCTTGTCTCTACTATGCCCAGAACCAGAGATATCAGCCTTCAAGCAGCTGGTCCCTGCTCCAGCTGCACACGCTTAAAATGCAGTTTTATATTTTTGTTGGTGGATTGTTCTGGCTCCTGAAGTCTGATCCCCAAGTCCCCAGTATCTCCTGAAAGGTGGGACTCTCAATTTTTTTTTATCCCATTAAAGCTAAGAAATCTATTTCCAGGAACTGGACATATCTGCAGTAAAGTAAGCTACCCTAACCCCCGGAAAATGATGAATATTAAGTCCACTCCACTATCCACCCCTCCCCTGTGTATTAAACACCCCCCTACCACCCTGGAAGTCATGTACCAGGGCCCCTTCATTCAGCACAAAGTCCCCTTCTACAGCTTAGTGTTCTCCTTCCCGCCCCATTTGTGCAGTATAGGAGTAATTAACAGAAACTATTTCTCCAGGTCCTACATGATAAGCGAAAGATAGAACCCCCCTACCCCCCACGGAACATCAAAGCTGCCGCTGATAGCACTCCCCAACCCTACCGCTGATGGGTGTGTAGAGGGGCCTACACTGCTGTTAAGACAGCTCTGAGGGAGACTGAGGGGGAATTACGAGGAGGGTGCGGACATGGACACTGGGGGGGAATTACAGTTAGGGTACAGGCAGGGACACAGAGGGAATTATGGGGAGGGTGCAGGCAGGGAGACTGAGGGGGAATTACGAGGAGTCTGCAGGCAGGGACATTGAGAGGGAATTACGGTTAGGGTGCGGGTAGGGACACAGAGGGAATTACAGGGAGAGTACGGGTAGGGACACTGAGAGGGAATTACGGGGAGGGTGCGGGCAGGGATACTGAGGGGGAATTATGGGAAGGGTGCGGGCAGGGACACAGAGGGAATTACAGGAGTGTATGGGCAGGGTCACTGAGGGAGCAGTTACAGGGATGGTGCGGGCAGGGACACTGAGGGGGAATTACAAGGAGGGTGTGGACAGGGACATCGAGGGGATATATGCACACATACATACAGTTAAAAGCTCCTCTCTAGGTGTGGTGGTACTACATGTCCCAGCAAATCCAGTTGACAAGGTGTGCTGGGACTTGTAGTCTCAACACAGCTGGACAGGCAGTCACTGGTCTAGATACCTCTCCATACAGAGCTCTTTGTAAGCTGTGATCCAGACTGCCAGGATAGACCATGCAGTGCAGCTAGGGTACCGCAGAAAATGTACAGGTATGCTCATGCTGCACTGCTGACTGGTGCTGATTGTAGTGGCTGCTGTTTGGTGGCAGATCACATGGGACCAATGAGAAGGGGAGCGGATGAGGAAGAGGAGGTGCCTCACCATCATTGTGACTGTAGTCACAGAGAGTGTCAGAGTGCAATACGCTTCTGAGAGTCCGGCAGTGGATGAGCACTGCTAAGGGATGTAGTGAGAACTACTATGTCATTCTAACCCCTTGCACGGGTGGCACTGCCGGGCGGCGCCCCTGGCAAGTGCCATCCTGGCCAATAGGAAGATACACCCCTGCTTATATTATGCATTTGATCTGGCCGCTGTTCTACTCTGTTTTCAGTGGATGTATTTTTGGGGAGCTCCACGGACTAGCAGCTGACCTTGATCAATTTATTCCTATCTCATTGCTATTCAGGGTATCCTAGAATTGTTTATTTGCATTGCCATGGGAAATGACAACACTGCTCATGAAATGCAATAGTAAACTACGCAGCAAGGACAGCAGGGCTGTGCCGTTTCTCAAGGCAATGGAAATGTAATGAGCTCTGCCCAATAATATAAGTACAAGGCTAAAAAGCACGGGCTGAATCTAGAAAGAAAAGGTATAGGACCTAATTCAGAGCCGATTGCTGCTGTGCGTTTTCGCACAGCAGCCGATCAGGTCTCAACTGTGTGTGCGCATGCCAGACAGTCGACGGCCGTCTCAGCCCTGCGGTCGCTGGGTGGGAGGGGGCCGGCCGGCGGCGTTTGGCTACCATTTTAGGGGCGCGGTCCAGGCAACGCCGGAGTGCCAGGACCGTGCAGGGGGCGGGCCGTGGCGGCTGTGTGACATCTCACACAGCCGCTGCGACGAGTAGCTCCCTGGCAGCGCGTAGGAGCTGCGCTGGTAGGGAGCTACTCTTAAAGTACAAAAGCATCACGGCTGTGTGATTCTTTTGTACCTGTGGGGGTGGGGGGGGACTGACATGTGGGGCGGATTAGCCCTGTGCTGGGCGTCCCCCCGCATTCAGGGAAGTTGATCGTAGATGTGTTAAATTTAGCACATCTACGATCAGGTCTGAATTAGGCTCATAGGCTTTAGTGAAAGCTGTACAAGTCAATAAGTAAAAGTTATCTGAAGGTGAAACAATACTCACAGTCTATCGGGACAATGTTCAGGCTTCTCCAGGATCCCATTGTCTATGACAAAGTGAAGGACCTGCTCATTGGCCATGCCTTGGTAAGGCTGTTCTGCTAAAGTGGCGATTTCCCATAGGACCACCCCAAAAGACCTGTGGAGAGAAACAATGTTAGTGTGGCACACAGTAATTCTTGAATGTCCACACAGGTTTTGCTGAACCACTGAGCTGTAGTTTATTCATCAAATGTCAGGATGGCACAGACAGCATTAGCCACTTGCGTGGCATAGTTGCATTGTTTGCGACCACATCAGGCAGTGTGTTAACTGACCTGGTCGCAAACGATGTGACCAGTCAGATACACAGTGTGGGCAGCTGCAGGAAGAGAACTTCCTGCAGCTGCTGCTCTCAGAGGCTCTGCTTCCTTGCACCCTCCCTCAGTGTCTGTCGTGCTGCCAATCACTGACAATTGGTCAGCTCAGCAGGACCCCCCATACAGTGGCTGCAGCCATTAGTGACCGCTGGGGAAATTTAAATTTAAACCACCCCCCCAGCGCCCCAGTATGTACCTAGTAGCTGCAGTGGGCTGCAATTGATTTGCCGCCTGTCGGGATCCCAGGATATAGACGCCGGAATCTCGACAGCAGACAATGCCGACAGCCGGCGTACAGGGGTTATTCCAACTTGTGGGTGTCCATGACACCCATAGAGTGGGAATAGAACCTGTGGTGAGTGCAGCGAGCCACAGAGCCCGCAAAGACACTCTTTGCGCTTGCCCTGCTGCCGGCATACTGGTTGCTGGGATGCCACCAGCAAATCATACTGATCCCGGTGCAGCCACTGGTATAATGAAAGTTGCGATGGTCGTAATATTATGATGTTCCCATGCTTACAGTCCAATGTTCCGATATTTGAAAAAAATAAAAAAAATTGTAACAAACTTTAAAAAAATTTTTTTATTTAAATAAAAATGTTTTGGATAAGTTTAAATAAATATTCATTACCCAATTTACTCATTAACTACAACATCAATTTCCGAGCAGCTTTTAGAATAAAAAAAAAAAATTGTCAGGTGGTTGTGTGGTTCTAGCAATACCATCAGCAAAATATTCCCGCAACCCTGTGACTGACTATACACTGGTCATCTATCAAATCACTGGCCAGCTTGTCCAGCATCAGTCACCTAACCCAAACAAGTCTAAGTCTCCTCCCAGGCACGTGCTCATTAAATTATTCACACCCACATGGTGCACCAGTGTAGCTGTGCTGTGTGTGCAGGGATATGTGAGGAATTAACCCCATCTTTACCATGAGTTTGCAGCTCCCAGAGAAAGAATTGGTCACTTTCACAAGAGAATGGGACAACCTACCCTGTTGTCACATTCCCCTCCCTTTCCCTTCGCCAACCTAGGTGAAACGTACATTGTCTGTGGCAAACTGCCCTCTTTGTCACAGTAAGTAATGTCTTGGTAACAGCATTGTGACGAGCCTATGAGTGGATTTAATCACTGCTTACATGTCTGCAAATAAAAAGCATTTAAAAAAAAACAACAACAAATGAACCTTTTTGCGCTGTCCATCACACGATTTTACTGTCAGCCGTTCACAGTTGTGTCAGTGTCAGGCCCTGCCCAGTATGAAAGTAGAGATGTGTCCTCACGCCTAGTGCTCTTTGCACTATATGACACAAGATGTATTAAGAGATTCATATGGCACTCAGGGGAGAGCCAGCTTTGTACTTTGGCATGTTAGCCTCTTTTTAGACAAACACCAACAGGCTTGCAGTGTACTGGAGAATAGGATTTGCACTTTTATCACAATCACAGCAGTGTAAATTTGCACGACACCACGTGGTGGAATGAATGGAGTTGCTCATTCATGTCAGTTACAGTCTTTTGCATCTTCTTTGCACCACTATAGCTTGCAAATCTACTAGTGGTGCAGAGTGAAGACGTACGTTGTGCTTTTATAACAACAGCAGTGTGAGAATGGAGTAAAATATCAAACTAAACAGATGCATGGCACAGCTCTGTCACATATCATGGCGTGCCACGGGGGGCTTCTTGGCACGATTTCAGGATAGCTGTATGTGCACACATATGTACACAATAAGAGACTTGGAAGTCTATCATCAAACATCTGTAAGGCTCCAATGTGTGACCTGGTCCCTGTCCCCTTAGCGCATTTGCTTAGTGGTGCACGGTCTGGTGTCTATTCAATGTACCACTCTGTGCCACCGGAAGGGTTGTGAAAGCACACTGCTGCAATAAGTCACCACCCATTATTCCACGCACCCCACAGAGGTGAGCAGTACAATGAGAGAAGATGGCTTACCGTGATAAGCTGAAACGTGCGCGGTGGCACATCGCGGAGTATTACAGATTGCAACTTTAATATAAAACACTAACTCTGGTTGAATTTTTGTTTTCAGATATTAGCTCATAGATTTGATGTAATAAAATCCTTTATAACTAATGATGGATGACCACCCATCTTCCAGCGATACGTACCAGACATCTGAGTAGGGCGTAAAGATTCCATCTTTCAGCGACTCAGGAGACATCCACCGTACCGGTAGTAATGACTTTCCCCCTTTCCGGTAGTAATCTGTTTCATATATATCTCTTGTCATGCCAAAGTCTAGAACACAAATACAGAATCAACTGCTACCAGTGCCCTGCGTATTTCTCCCTTCCCCTGGTCACATTTACACCCGTCTAAAGCTCTGTAGGCACACGTTAGATCAGGAACTCACGTTACTGACAGCAGACTTTATAGCACAGCTTAGATATAAAAGCTGAATGATATCAGCCCAGTGATGTACTGCAAGTAGTGCACTGAAGGCTACTCCATCTGTATCCGCCCCATATGTTAGAGATTTCTGGACGACACTTGTTAATTTAGAATACGGTGCTCAGTACAGGCCCTCTGCATTCTCTACTTAAGTAATCTGAGCACTGTAGTTATGTATATACTGTAGGTAAGATTTGTTTTTGTCTGTACCATTTTGTACCTTTGCACTTTGTTATATGTTTTTCCTCTATGAATGGTGCTAAGGAGAAGACCAATGAGATTTTTTTTTGCACGGAACAACCTACCGCCAATCTTTACAGTAAGGTCCTCAGACACCATGCAGTTACGGGCCGCCAAATCCCGATGTACAAATTTTTTGGCGTTCAGATATGCCATCCCGTCCGCTATTTCTCCCGCCATCTGAATCATTTCCTTCAGTGATGGTGGTGTGGCGTTATGATTATTCTGACAAGGAGAAAAATAAAATTACTTCAATTACAACGATCAAAATTCTCATTTTGCATAAACTATAGCCAAAACCAAATCATGTCTGTATTGCAAGAGATAAAATAACTTCTCGAAAATATACGCAATAAAACATAGAATTCTTTTAATTGTGTAGATCAGCGGTTCTCAACCTCAACCTTCAAGTTTTCCCAAAAGGACATGGTTTTTAAGACAATCTGTGGAAGCAGGTGGGATAATTATTGACCCAGCTTAAGCTCGGTACACACCTTTGCAATCCCCATTTGATCGGGTTAAATACTCCCGATCAGCCAAGTGGTGTGTATCCAGCCGTGACCCTCTGTGACCTCCTTTATGGATGTGGACAGCAGTGGCGGTAAGCGGCTCCTCTATGGGATCTGGGGGTCAGCTGTGCAGCACATGAGATGCGACCTCCCGGTCCTGACCATTATTATAAACGGTTTGTCGGTATCAATAATCGGGCCGACTATTGTATAGGTGTGTACCCAGCTTTAGACTAACTCACCTGTGCATGATTAAAGACATCCACACAACATGACAGTCCCTGACACGTAGGCTTCACCCATATCAGACCACACATGGAATAGCCGCAATAGCCTTTTCCATTCAGTGGCGCATACTGCTGTACAGTAAGGGCCTATTTTTACTATTTGCTCACTTTCACTACAGAACCTGGCCATGGCCTTGAATTTGAAGGGTGGAGAGGGGGCCCTGCATGTCAGAGTTACAATCTACACCCCTGGTGCTCAGGAAGCCTGCTGTGATAAACGTACCTCCTCCTCCGCTCTGAGCGACCTCAGGTAGCTTTTCAGGTCACCTCTGGTCATGAGTTCCATGATCACTAAAGCCGGTTGTCCTTGTGACACCACCCCTAGCAAACGAACCTGCCAATGAGAAGACACAATGGGGGACATTTATGAAACTTGGTGTACAGGTAACTGTGTGTAGCAAAAGCAGCCAATCAGAAGTCATCTAGGAAATTCCATTTCAAAAGCCACCTTTTCAGTCCATGTTTTACTGTGCAGAATAGACTCTTCAGATCACAGAAAGCGCCTAACTAAATCAGTAAGTAATATCCCACTACCACAATCATATAGTTCTACATTTTATTTAAAAAGATTATGTTGTTGAAGTCCATATCTTAACAAATGGTAACCAGATTGCTAGCAATAGGAAAGACCTTCTCCATAAAACTTGGAAGAGACAGCGGCCACAGACCATATACTTGTGCAAGGATAAATAGCCCTGGCAATCTCGTATTCACGTGCGACAAGGGGGTGTGGTCATATGTCACGGGGGTCTGGCCCCGTGGCACACCCATCTCTCTGTATGCCAGCCAGTCCCTGTGTGTGCTGTGCGGCCAAGCAGAGCTGCTCAGCCAGGCTTTTAGGACAGACCAGTCCATCAGGCCATGGGCTCTTCTGGCATTTGCCAAAAGAGCTAGATGGCCAATCCGGCCATGTACGCGAGTGACAAATGGATAATTTGGCGTGTGACTTACCACATGGTGACAGAGGAATGCTTTCATCACCGACGCTTCATTCAAGAACTCGATTCTCTCTCTCGTGCTGGCCAACTCATTGACGGTCTTCAAAGCCACTCTGGTCACCGGGTCACCCTTCACAATTTCCTTGGCAACGCCTTCGTACACCATGCCAAAGGAACCTTGCCCGAGCTCTTTAATGATGGTGATTTTCTCTCTTGGAAACTCCCACTCATCCGGAATATACACTGCAATATGAAGAACATTAATAGTGATTAACAGTGTAATTACATTTTATTGCCATAACGACACAATCAATGTGCATCATGCTAGTACTAAAACTGGTAAAACTCACCTATTCTGAATGAAAGACCCCTTGTGGTAGAATAAGCTACAGCGGAAGTTCTTAGATACTAACTACTAGTGTATAAACAGGGATATCCCAAAATTCTGTCCTGTGCCCTTGGGGGCTGCCCAAAAAAATACTACGTAATTTTAAACTAACTTGCGGCAAAACGATTGTCCTTTTTGGTCTTCATCAACCTCTCTACTCAACATAGACCTGCAATCCCAACAGTGTAGAGTTCCTTAGATGCTTTAAGGATTACAGACTTTTTGTACAACCCAGGTGGTGTTGAAGGGGTCATATCAATGAAGACAGCACCTGAAGGCTCACCTAGTGGTCACCACTCTGACACCTAAATTGCAATACAGTACATGACCCTGTGTCCACCAGACACAGAGATGCCACAGTATCTCCTCCATGTCTCTAATGGACTCAGCTGTGTCAATGCTTTGATCTAGTAGGAACTTTAAGGGCTCCACTATGATGCTGCTCCTCGAGGAACCTGATGGAATTCACTATATAAATCCATCAAGGTCCCAGAAGGTATGTCAGTACTCTACAGCGTCCTACAGGCACCTGACATCTCACGGTGGGGCAGTTTTGTATTGTTAGGACGTCTGTCTACAGGTGGTCATCTCTTATAAAGTCATATTAGACTATGTAACCGTGATTCTTGTCATATCAAGCAGTTTTCCAAGGTACTTCTTTCAAAGGTAGCCAATATAGGGTCTAATTCAGAGTTGATCGCAGCAGCAAATTTGTTAGCAGTTGGGCAAAACCATGTGCACTGCAGGGGGGGGGGGGGGCAGATGTAACATGTGCAGAGAGTTAGATTTGGGTGGGGTGTGTTCAAACTGAAATTTAAATTGAAGTGTAAAAATAAAGCAGCCAGTATTTAACCTGCACAGAAATAATATAACCCCCCCTCCCAATCTAACTGTCTCTGCACATGTTATATCTGCCCTCCCCCACCGTGTACCTGGTTTTGCCCAACTGCTAACAAATTTGCTGCTGCGATCAACTCTGAATTACCCCCATAATCTCAAATTAAAAGTAGACGGTGCACTCATGTTTAAGAAAATGAGTACACACAACCAAGGGCAACCATGAACGTGTTTTTGAAGGTACTGGTGCACCTAGTTACCACTACAGAACGCTTTCTTACTCACTCTCAGATGCACTAAAATACTCTGGATTAACAGAGGTGTACATCGTTCCATTGGGGTAGCCATTATTCTTTCTGCAAATACAAACAGAAATAGCATGAAAGACATTAAGAAAACTAGTGTAATAGTCAGTCTCCTTCCTCTCATATAAAACAGTGGTACAGGCATCTCGAGAGCGGTTCCGGTATGAATGGTCGACAGTGTTCAGGTCGACACTCATTAGGTCGACCACTATCGGTTGACATTGACATGGTCGACATGGACTAATGGTCAACACATGGAAATGGTCGGCACATGAAAGGTCGACACGTGAAAAGGTCGACATGAGGTTTTTTACTTTTTTCTGTCATTTTCTGCGTAAAGGGACGTGGAACCCCAATTAGTGTACCGCTTCGCTCGCCATGCTTCGGGCACGGTGCCTCGCTGCGCTCGGCACAGGTTACCGTTCCCAATCGTAGTCCACGTGGATCGTAAAGTATGAAACCATTCCAAAAAAGAAGAAAAATGTGGAAAACTCATGTCGACCTTTCATGTGTCGACCATTAGTCCATGTCGACCAACAGTGGTCGACCTAATGAGCGTTGACCATCTGACCGGATACCCTCGAGAGCATGACATAGAAGCACACTTTCTCAATAGCATTTCAAGATCATCATACTGTTAGGGGCCAATTCAATGAGAGTCAGTGTTTGGCTGCACAAATATAGGGGGCGTGTTTACAAAAGTGGAGATGTTGCTCATAGCAACCAATCAGATTCTGGCTAATATCTCATAGAAGGTGCTAAATAAATGATAAGTAGAATCTGCTTGGTTGCTACGGCGCAAGTTCATACCAGGTTCCCCGAGGCAAAATAGATGGTGGTGAAACCACCCCCCCCCCTCCCCCTCCCCTACCAATGGCTCTGACTTGCACAAGTGCTGACGTCCCATTGATCTGCCAACGGCACATCTCGGAGAATAAAGAATCCTTATTGCAGATAATTGTTGCAATTTTATTTTTGGGTGCTGGCTGCAAATGATAATAACTAGAGCCCTGAAGGGAAGGGGGAGGTGGGGGAGGTGGGGGGGGGGGGGGGGGGGGCGGGTGTTAACAAGACAGAGATAAAATCGTGAGAGATAAAGTACCAGCCAATCAGCTTCTGTCTTACATTTTACAGGCTGCATTTCAAGGACGCTGCATTATCTTTATCTACCCTTCCAGGATCGGTGAGAATTGTAGCATAACATGGGTCCACGCCACGGAATGCATACGACAACCGGTAATACATACACGAAAATCACAGGATACCAGCGGTCCGTATACGTACAGCGGAATCCCATCAGTCGGAATCCTGGCAGCGACTCCCCTCGCGGGCTTGCCGCGCTTCAGGCTTTGTTCGCCACAGGTTATATTCCCCCTCTGGTAGTGACGTGGACACACCACCTGAGTGGGAATACCGGGCTGCGGTTGGGATTCCTACCGCCTGCATTTCCACTGCTGTCGGGATTCTGGCGTCGGTATCCTGGACGCCGGGATCCCGACAGCCGGTATATTAACCGCATCCCCGGTCCACACCGGCGGCAACCAGTGGCCTCAGAACTGACCAGACCACTGTCAGCAACTAGTGAACCCCCTGCCAGACTACAGGGCCAAGCTCAGTCTAACAGCCATGTCTAAAACGCATCAGCGCTATTCTCACAATGGAGATTCACCTTCACCCCATCCCCAATATTGGAGGCCAAAACGGTTAACCAGGGCCGTCTTTTCGTATGGGCTCAGTGGGCAGTTGCTCAAGGGCCCCAGGAGTATGAGGGCCATCGGCTGATAGCTGAGGGTGCCCTTTTTCCAAAAGGTACAAGATTTTTGAAAAATCAGCCCTGGTGAACTTGAGATATTCGACTTCAAAGCAGTGGCCCCTATCCAAGACTGTTAATTGCTCTTCCCAATCTCGGGTTCTGCCTGACAGAGTTTTTCTGAGGGTATTCTCCAAAATCTGTGACTCTCCCCTTTTGGTGGACACTAGCAGCTTGTCTCTACTATGCCCAGAACCAGAGATATCAGCCTTCCAGCAGCTGGTCCCTGCTCCAGCTCCACACGCCTAGTAAGCAGTTTTATGTTTTCATCGGTGGATTGCTCTGGCTCCTGAACTCTGATCCCCTAATTACCAGCACCTCCTGAAAGGGGTGTAGTATGGCTGACCAGCGGTCAGCTTACCGACGCCGGGATCCCAGCAGCATACCGACGCCGGGATCCCGGCGGGGAGGGGCGAGTGCAGCAAGCCCCTTGCAGGCTCGCTGCGGTCGCCACGGGTTCTATTCCCACTCTATGGGTGTCGTGGACACCCACGAGTGGAAATAGTCCCTGTTGGTCAGCATGCCGAACATTGGGATAATGAGGGGTCAGGATGCTGGAGGAGGTCATGTGACTGTCAGTCTCCCGACCGCCGGTCACATGAATACCACCCCCTGAAAGAGTGTCCCCAGCGCCTCCTGAAAGGTGAGACTCTCTAGTGTTTTATCCCATTGGAAGCTAAGAAATCTATTTCCAGAAACTGGAGATATCTGCAGTCAAGCAAGCTGCCCTCCCACCAGAAAAATATGAATATTAAGCCAACTACGTTATCCACCCCTCCCCTGCGTATTAAACACCTTCTACCACCCTGGAAGTCATGTACCGGGGTCCCTTCATTCAGCCCAATCCCCTTCTACAGTTTTTCCCTCCCGCCCCATCTGTGCAGTAACGGAGTAATTAGCAGAAATTACTGCTCCAGGTCCTACATGCTGAGCAGAAGATAGAACACCCCCTACCGCCCGCAGGACCTCAAAGCTGCCGCCGATAGCACCCCCCACCCCTTCCGCTGGAGAATGGGTAGAGGCCAGAGTGCATTGCTTTGCCCAGGAGTCTACACTGCTATTAAGACGGCCCTGCGGTAATAAAAAAGCCTGCTTCCTAGAATGAAGTATACATAATTCTATTTGTCTAGGATGATGAAAGAGAAAGTGATCCTTTTGCAACAACGACACCAGCAAGAGAACCACTCTTATCACCTGCAGGAGAGACCACTGTAAACATCATTAAATATATTTACTGTAAGTATGACCTAGATGGAGCATTTGCTACTTCTATTATTAAGGAAACAGACAGATTATTCAAATTTGCAGATTTCTGCGCAGACCTAAAAGACCAATTACTGGCTGCAACAAGTCAGCACTAGTTTATTGTGCCATTGCGTTGTTATGTAATGAAATGAGAATAAATCTTTCTTCCCTTCTTACCCTGTCTGGCAGACTATTCACCGCTATTTTCAGAAAACAAAGCCCATCTCCAGTTTATGTTTATGTGTGAATAACGAGTAGAGGTGGATTGCGGAACCAGTTGATACATTTGCAGTCACGTACACACTATGTAGCATTCTTGTGAAGGAATAAATATAGTTAGAGGCCACAAGTTACTAGTCTTTGGGAGGCATAGGAATACGTCTAAGATGGGTGTGTAGCGTAAACTAGGACGCAAGTCCAAATCTTTACATATCACTCCTTCAGAATCCACTGTATGGTTTCTAGTAGGGAGGCCAACCCTGGGCCATTTTTTCAATCCCGGATATTGGTCTTTTTTACTTTGTGTCGTCCCCACTTCTCCCCACCCACCCTGCCCTGTAAACATAACTCACCTAACTGCAGGGGCGAAGGAGTGGAGATCTTCCATTCATACTCGCAGCGGGTGACGGGCTGGTGAATGCGCAGCATGACTGCAGAGTCAGAGGTCACGTTGCGCAAGGGGAGGAGGGAGCCGGGCAGCGTTCAGTGAAGAAAGAAAGCAAGCCAGCAAGCGGGGGGGGGAAAAGAGAGAAAGAGAGAGAGAGAAAGAGAAAAAAAAAGAAAGAAAAAGAAAGAAAAAAAAAAAGAGAAAAAGAGAAAGAAAAAGAAAGATATTCCCTACCACACATACATGCGCACACTACGGATACCTTTTGTTGGGATCCAGTAAACCAAACAGTATGTTTTGGGGATTGTGGGAGGAAACCATAGCAGTCAGAGGAAAACCACGCGAGCACGGGGAGAACATACAAATTCACAGTTAGGGCCATGGAGGGAATGGAACCCAATACCTCAGTGCTGTTAGGCAGTAATGCTAACCACTGTGCCAACTACTACCCCACCAATACAAAGAAATGGGAAAAAAAGCAACACACACCATACAGTACATTTAACCAAGGGACTTACCCCTTCTTATTGTAGAAGAAGACAATCACAGCTAGACAGGCAATGACCAGTAGCAGCAGGATGGGCATCACCTTCAGCAGCAAATACAAGTTCTCTGGTTGCTCCTCTGCTGTGGAGAATACATTAACTGCGTTAGGTTATCACAGTCATGGATCATTCCTCTAACATTTTTGGAACTACGTGTGTTGTCCAAGTCATAGATACATGGATTGGGAGGGGGGGGGGGGGGGGGGAGACTGTACTGTGATACATTAAGTCCAATGTTTCTGTAAATGTTCTCAGGGCTCTGATCCAGAGGAAGTCCAAACATGGGTCCAATTTAATTACCTTGCTTTTATCTAAGAAGAATGCCCTTTCCTATTAATAATTACTGAATAATAATTTCCGCCCAATCGTTTAGGCAAGGTGTTTTAGAACTATCCCCATTCAGTACTGCATGAGAGCCTTTCCCCATAAGCTATACATCTGGCCATTATTGCTCCATAAGATTGTCCTAATCTTCAGATATATCCCACCTGCTGGCCTAAACAGGTTTTAACACGAGGACAAAACTCCTTCTTTGTTATGCTTCCTAAACAGACTAAAACCTTCCAAGTTCTGTTCCCAGCCTCAGCTTCCATGCAGCAAGGTCTCAATTATACCAGTCATGTCAGAATTCTAGCCAACCCCCATTGGTTCCAGTTCAGCTATTTTGTGTAGAAAAATACCAGCATTTTTGTCACTATACAATTTCTGCTTTTACTGTACCTCCTTATTGTCTCCTTCTATCCACTTACACCAGGCATCTCCACCACTTCCACTGACTAAGACCTGTTTTATGCCTAGGCAATACTGACGCCTGTTCCTTCCTTCCAACCAGTCCTACAGTAGTTTAACATCTCCTCCACTTATCGAACAAACTCCCTCAGAACAGGCTAGCTATCTCTAGTGTGGTGCGGGACGTTATTATATTAAAGTCTGTATCCGGGGAGGAAATTTCCTCAGTTCTCCAAATACCTCAAACTCTCCTTCCTGCACTCACTTCTCATCCCCTCACTTATACTCCTAACTGCCCAACATGGTACAGGAGGTACTGTATTCCTGGGAATGTTATCTGGAGGTGGCCCTTGGTTTACATTACAGCCCTAACAGTATTTGAGAACAGTCTGCTCTACCTCCATCCTTGCATTGGTAGAGTAAATTTATGAAATAAATGCTATCCATGGCAAAGTTAGCTCTGGGGACCCAAGTGGCACTCAGGCCATAAATCCTAGCTCAGCATTCCTGGCCACCCATCATTTTCTAATCTACATTCCAGGTCAGTTGCATGAAGCATCTCTCCCTAGCTGTATCAATGTATGCACAAAGCATCACAGGTTCTTTCATAACAATTAACAACTCCCTCTCAGTCACAGCCCCTTAGATCATAGAACCTGGACTACCATCAAACATTCCATTTTTGTAAACCTTTCATAGTGTTCTGCAGCATTTCCTAGAGCATTATGGAATATGAGGTAAGGATTTACATATACACACACACACACACACACAATAAAAACTACGCACGTTTCACTTTCAAGCCCCCCCCCCCCCCCTTCTCCTTTCCCCACAGACATAGTGGGAACTTACTAGGACCAAGTACAAAGAACATGATGGGCTCGGTCCATGACCCATTGCCCGCCAAGGATGTGGCTCTGATCCGGGCTGAATAGTTCCCAGGTTGCACAAGGGTAAGATGGACACCTTTGTAGCGATGGAATCGTTGTCGGGAGACGCACACGACTGTAGAAGGTCCTTCCTAAAAGCATTAGGTGTTCAGAGACATATGCAGACATCAAAGGGGACAACACCGTATTACTGGGGCAAATCTACTACTTTATATTTAGATGCAGTGTCATATCCAGATAGTAATGAATATTAAAATGAAGTTGAAAAAAAACCAAAACACTATCATCACGGCTAACACATTATTCCAGCCTCTTACCTCTTGGTCACGCTTGTACTTGATCTCATACTTTAAGATCAACCCATTGGGGTTCTGTGGTTCCTCCCACTTCATCAAGATGGTGTTCTGGCCGATTGGGACCCAGGTTATATTATCAGCAATGTTATCAGCATGTGCTGTATGAAAGCAGAGAAAAGGTTGAAGTGATTTCAGAGTTGCCTACATTTCATGCTAATTTCCACCAATATTTCTAGGTTGATCATTTACATTCGTGTAAAGTGCAGTCATAGCAAGCCTCCCCGCCACAGGTTAATAAATGACAGTATAAACAAATAAAATATCTGAGAAGCAAATTTCTGTGCTAAAATAGAAGACATTCCCTCTACAGTATCTCTTTCAAGTATCAACAAAAAGATGCAACAGTGAACATGTATGAATAAAAGACAGTACTGTTTTCAGAACCTCTCTCTATGCCTCGCAAAGAACGTATGGGAGAAAACCCAAAAATAGTTTCTATGAAAATTTGTTCTACAATAAAAAGAAGTTCCGATAAATGTTAATAAATTAGATTATTATTATCCATATAGACCAAGCATTCCAAACCGCGGTCCCCAAGGCACACCAACAGTGCAGGCGTTAGTGATATCCAGGCTGCAGCACAGATGGTTAAATCAAAATAACTGAGGTACTAATTAAGTCACCTGTACTGAAGCCTGGATATCACTAAAACCTGCACTGTTGATGTGCCTTGAGGACCGTGGTTGGGAATGCCTGATATAGTGGTTTCTCCATAACTGCACTCAAGAACCACAATGAATCTCTGCCCAACTGCATGAAAGCAGACACAGATATTAAGGACTTAAATGGTGGGTTGAAAGAAAAGGTTGGGTCTTATGATAATTATATGGTTTTGGTCTTTCATCTCTTAATCGCCACATCTTGGGAGGAATGCATCGAGCATTGCATTTTGCTTATGATGCATCCCTCCAGTCATCACAAGCATAATAGCGTTTACTAACGCCGTATGCTCCCCGTTGTGGGCTGTCCTTTGTGATGATAGGATGTCTGGGTTTATGACCCGGGAGTCCTATTTGTGCATGCGTTGGCTGATGAGCGCACTGCAGGGAACATCGGGAGGTGTCAGACTGGATCTCAACCAGGGAACATTGCGATAATAATCCCATAAGCTTCTATTAGTTAACATCTACAGGTGTTGCCTACCTGGTCCAAGCTCCTGACTGTGATACCAGCAGGCAATGCCATCTGTTTATGGCGTTGCCTAATAGAAGCCTATGGGTTTCTTTTCTCAATTCTACATTTTCTGAATTTTGGCTGCATTTACAACTTTAGTACATCCCGCCCACAGAGAGCTAGATCTATAAACCAATACATTTAGTATCACATTCCAGAGATTGGTGCATATGAGAAGTGCGGCTGAAAATTTATTTTTTTTGGAAGTTTGACTGCATTTTCTGCATTCCATCCCTGGTCTGAGACTCAGTGGAGTATGGAATACCCACAGGAAATTCTACCAAGAGCTCCAATTTATAAAAAAGAGAGTCAGCTCTTCACAAAGTGGGTCACCGCAGGAAAATCACGTCCGCCCCCTCCCCCCATGGGTTAGGGTAGGGGGAGGTAGAAATACCAACACCAATGTCTGCATCTTCAGTGGATGCCGCTGACGGTCATGTAACCACCGGCATCTCAACCCCGGATTTCGTATATGTATTCCCTGAAGCACATGTGCTATAATTTAACAATACATGGAGCTTTATAAAAGATCACCAGGATACCACAGGACATCAGAAGTCACCAGAAACCAAGTACTTTCTCTATGATTAAGTCTAGAACTTGTAAAAGGCATAGGTTAATTAACAATGCGTGCAGAAGAAAAATCTTTCTGAATAGAGCCCTTGCATCAAACCTTCTAAAAAGCACAATTAGAGGAGTTTACCCAAGCAACCAATGAGATTCTAGATATCAGTTATAAAGTACATTCTATAAAATGATAGCTAAAGCCTGGCTGACCAATTTCTTGCAAATACCTTGTTTTCAATCGGTTAATTAAGCAAATAATTAGTAATTGTGCACTAAACTGTGCCAGCTTATCCCATGTTAACCTTTGACCCTGCAGTGCTTCTCCTCCCATCTGTTTTCCTTGAGGTTCAGTGGAACATGGAGGTTAATGTAAGCACTGAAGCCCAAACAATTGCACACAGCTGTCTATAGAAGAACTTACGGTCCGGCATTGTCCTAGCAAAAACAAAAGTTGCGGCACTGCAGCCAACAATGTCTGCGGCGTGGTTGCAGGCGTGGATGTCGATGCGATACTCGGTGAAGTGCCGGAGGTTGGATATGACCATTCTGTCCCGGAATATTTTATCCTTGTAGGCGTAAGGCTTGGAGTCCACACCGGAGTTGTTGATGTTGTGGCTGACAGTACCGTCAGCTAGTGACGTATTCCCGTGACCATCTCCAGTTGTTCCGTAGACATCTCTTCGTTTCTTTGGGGATCTGAGAATATTCCGCAGATTAGAATTAGGATGGGAGGTTCATTGGCAGATTTGGGTTAGATGGTTATCGCTCTCTCAGGGGTGTATTGATGAAGCAGTGAAAAGTGTGGAGAAATGAGCCACTGGAGAAGCTACCCATGGCAACCAATCAGCTGCTACGTATAAAATTATAGAAAGCACTTTTTAAATGTTACCTCAACACTGATTGGTTGCCATGGGCAACTTCTCCACTGGCTCACGTCTCCAATCTTCACTGCTTCATGGCTATAATCATCCCTATAGTTGGCTATTAATTATCAAGGCCCAGAATTATCAAGCCTTGGAGGGTGAAAAATTGCACGATGGTGATAAAGTACCAGCCAATTAGCTCTGTACTGCCATGTTACAGGCTGTGCCTGAAAAATGACAGTTATGAGCTGATTGGTTGGTACTTTATCAATGTGCAATTTATCCAAGGTGATCACTCTCTAATTTATCACTCTCCAGATTGATAAATCTGGGCCTTAAAAGCTTATATACATTTAGAAAGGTCTAAAGTATAGTAAATGGGTTAATTATACTCCTTACTGTGAAATATATGGATATTACAAGTCACCAATGATACAGTATATGGGAGTTTTTACATATATTACCATAATTAGTATAGTGCAGTAGTAATAATAAATAATAATAAACACATCCATTTTATAAAAGCTTCTAATTATAAATATACAAAGAAAATCTCTATATATGAATTTAACAATGGTTTGTTATAGTCCCACGTGATAGAAGTCAGAATTACTCACTATATACTATATTACATATACATACATTGCAAAACGCATATTACATATGCATGCCAAGATTACTTAGCGAAGCCATGCAGACTGCGGACAGGAAGTCCAATACAAAAATCAAACATGGAAGCACAAAACATTAGCGATGGGATTGCGGGGAAGCCTTCACTCTGGTGGTATTTGGGAACATACATGCAGCGTGTAAGGATAAAAGGAATCAATGTTCCATATACAGCTGGATGGAATTTATTTCTTATCCAGACATAACATTTGCCGGTTCCTTCAAACACCGTCTTGCTAAACTGTGTGTTGTGAATAATGCTCTGATTGGCTGCAGGGGGTACCCAATCAGCTGGCTGGAAATTGAACAAGGCTAGACCAAACTGTGAAATTTCCAATGAGCTCATTGGCTACTGCGCGTAGCCAATCAGCCTAGTGAAACGGTGAAAACCCAAATTTCTTTTTCAAGTTAACAGATTATCAGGGAACTGTATGGCTACGTAATACTAGGGTTCCTCTGCCCCGTCACTATAATGTATTGTTCTAAATATCCTACCGAAACTTTGTTGCAAGAAAAGATTATCTTTCTGAAAAGTACTTGTGTACGGTGGAACAGTGTGGCACTTCCTAAATCTTTACCACCTTGGACTCACCGGCAAGCCGGTCACTGTATTTTTATGCCAGCGCCTTATAAATAAAAGATAAGCATAATAATAATCAATTTATAGGACGGCAATTTTATTGTAGGGTCGGATTCCGCTGTAAATATAATACACATATGCCATACCACCAGCAGGCAATGCGGTCGAGAAAGGAAAGGCGCAGGAATCAGCTAGAGTGCAGGCACTGCTAATCAATCAGTGATAAACCTTTCAGCCGTGGTAGGGGTGCAGACCAGCTACTGAGATTTACATTTCCGCGGCCTCCAGGCTAGTGATTTAGACCTGTTCCGGCCTAGAGCTTCCGGCACAATTGGCTCATCTAGCCATACACCAGGTATGATGAATACAGAGTGAGTGGAGGTAAAAATGGAGAGCTGGAGGCGGTCACTGGATGAGTGGAGACTAAAATGGACTTTGTCAAATTAAACTGAAGATTTTTTCAAACGGAAATGAGGGTCTCCCAGTCACAACTATGCGATTCAAGCACAGACTCAGGTAAGGGCTGGCTGGCAACTTTCAGCCTGGGGGGCAGACTCAAGCAAGTGGCCCAGCTTTTCACAGGGAATGCAATTAAAAAATGGCCCTGGAACACTTAAATTGCACTGGCCTAGGGGGCAGATGGCACCCTTTCCCCCTGCTCAGCCAGCCCCTGGGGGGTATACTTATTTGTAAGTAATGATGTGTCCTGTCTCACTGTTGCTTCAGTCACTCCAAATTGCCCCTCTTGGCCTACCAGGTCTTGGGACGACCTGGCGTAGCCAATCATAATGTGTGTCTTATTTGCATGATTAAAACACTGTACATGGACAATTGGTTTGTGTGACATTCGTACATCTATATGGATGGAGTCCGATACGGTGTAAGATGTGTTACGATGCAGCACTTCCCCAATATCACAATCAATATACCCAGTGAGCCTGCAACAGTCGTTACGAGCGATGGAGCCTCATTTCCGTTTACCCAGACAGTTGACCAACATTTCATCACCGTCACCTCCTTGTAAACCTGAGCCGGCTTAGACTGAACCCTCCACAGCTGAAGGGCTTAAGGTCACTGAGAATGAAAGGCGATCTAGCTCACCTCTGATAATTCTTGTTGATTAAAGTCACTTTCCAGGGAGGCCTATAAACAAATAGAGGGAAATATTACATGCACACTGTCAAAGTAGAAAAATATTGCAGAACACACATCACGTACAAACTGCACACACATGCCCACTGCGCGTGCACTTGTTCTGCCGTGCGTGCACATATCCGCAATTTGCGTATGGTCGCTCCCGCGGTCCTGCGCATCGGCGCGTGGTATGGGTATTTACGGCAGAGTTTGTGTACGCATGGAGAGCCATCAAAACACATTACATATTTAATCCAAATAGTGCACAATGTACACATAGTCCCCCCTGCACCACACCAGAAAATAACAGTTTAAATGGTTTCAGAACAAAGGGATTCACCTTTACAGAATAGGAGGGGACAGAACAAGGTCATAAGGTGGTGTTTGGTATCCAGCTGTAGGGTATTTTAAGGGAAACATTCCGGTGTTGGTTTGAGGAAGATCGCATGTTCCTGCGGATAGTTATGTGCAGGAGCAGAATATAGATATAAACTGTATTTACTGTACATTATGTATGCGGAGGGAATCCAGAGGAGACCACCCACAAGAGCAGTGAAAATAGACATCGCCCACCTATTCAAACAGACCTATGACCTCTCCTGTACTGTAAAAGTGCATTCCTGTGTCCAATGGACAAAGGGATTACAGTATCTATTGTATTGCTTTTGGAAGAAGTGTATAAAGAGAGCCTGCTTCTAGCCTGGTCAGACACAAGGCTCACAACGTTATCTATCAGATGGCGGAGGACCGGACTGGACCGGGTAGCGCAAGCGAATCCACTCACGTATGTAACATTGACTGTAGCCATTTACTCTGTTATATTGTATTGTATTATTTGTATTGTAACCCCCTTTCAGCAATAATACCCTGTGGTGTCGGAACCCAGTGGTTTAACTACAGACTGGTGTCGTGTATTTCTTTCCCTGCTAAGGTTTAAAGTGTAATAGCATCACACTGCATTGCTGCATAAGGTTTAAAGTGTAATAGCATCACACTGCATTGCTGCATAAGGTTTAAAGTGTAATAGCATTGCATTGCATTACTGTAAAGGTTTAAAGTGTATCTCTGAGTGTGTGCGCAGTGTGTACTTTGTACTCCCAGCGCGGCGTTTGTACGCTAAGTCCGTACAGTGATACGGGACTCCGTACGCAAACAGTGTATAAAGTACGTAGCGTGTGTACTAGGTTTAGCGGCCGCAGCGGCTCCATGGTAAAGTGTATTCTAAGTGTGTATAAGGTATAGCTTTTCGTTCCTGTTAGATAATCGACATTATCAACACATTTCAGGGATCTAAGCACCCATCATAACTTGGCATCGGTGCATACTGAGCACCAGCTGACGACGAATGCCTCTACAAAGAACCGAACACAATGTTTTATTTTATTTTTAGCAAGAAACATGGTTTTCCCCCAACTTTGAAATGTGATCATTTGTTAATTTTCTGTATGCATGCTACAAAATAAACCCATATTACAGTGGTTCATAACCTATCCACTTGTGAGCTGGAGATTTCAGCTGACATATACAGTATCGCATGAAATTGAAAATTGTGAGTTAAACACTGTTGTACCAGACGCATAGGTAAAATGTAACCGCCAGAGAACAGCACTATCACCTACGTAGGAAATAACTGTGCCAAGTCCCTCACAGGTGTCATTTCAGCTCACCTACTTCAAACGATGGTGGATGGCTGGGCCGTGACTGCAGGCGTTGCAGTTGCCCAAGGGGCAGGGCCTAGGGGTACAGCACAGCTGATGCCCCACTGCACCAACATTTGGAATGCATCTGGAACGGCATCCTGCAGCCTAGAAGGCCTTCACCTAGGACCTTCTTAGGACACTCCTGGAGATTGGCTTCTCTTTGGTCCCAGTGGCCCCGCCCCCTCATTGTGACATCACGTTTGCCTTTTCACACTGGTGAAGGGGCATGGATTACAAGCCACAATCAATGAAGAGCCCTGGAAAGAAAATGCTGTATGCTGTTGGGAGGGGAAACATTAAGGGGTCTATGTACTAAGCATGAGAGAGAGAGAGAGAGAGAGAGAGAGAGAGAGAGAGAGAGAGAGAGAGAGAGAGAGAGAGAGAGAGACACAGACACAGAGACAGAGACAGAGACGGAGAGAAAGTACCATCCAGCTCCTAACTGCCATGGTACAGGCTGTGTTTGAAAAATGACTGAAGCTGGTTGGCTGGTTGGTTCTTCATCTCCGTCCACTTTATCACTCACCAATTCTTAATAAATAGACCCATAAATCTCTTATGCATGCGATAGTGCAGCTCTATGGCAATCCGGACCCCAGTGCCGCACCGGCAATCCGGACCCCAGTGCCGCACCGGCAATCCGGACCCCAGTGCCGCACCGGCAATCCGGACCCCAGTGCCGCACCGGCAATCAGACACTCACCGACCCAGTGGAATGTGCTTTTCCTGCAATAGATGCCTGCCGAATTACAGAAGTAACCCACCTAGCATAGTCTATGTGATTGGATATCTGAAGGGGGCCATTCAATTACCAAACGATGGCCGATTCACTGAATGCACTTCCTCACCTGTATATTCACTAATCTTATTAAGATTTTTGAATACAACAGACAGTTACTGTATGTGCGCAGCCAGACACCGCAGTTGTGTCAGGAGGCACATCACTGTGAAACGAATGCCCCACTTAGAGCCCCGACAATACTAAAAAGGGAAAATAACCACCCACATCAGAACGCTCCTGATATAACTGACTATATGTATTCGGATTTAGGTGTGACTTTGATAGTACTTTAGGCTGAAAGAAGAACTTCAGCTGGAACACACAGTCTCGTCTTCATGAAAACTTATATTTGGAAATCTGCAAGTGCGTCCATGACAGTCTTTACGGAAATACTGTAGCCACCCAGATGTTCAAGTGGAAGATACTGTACGGTAAACCTGTCAAGACCATGTTACAAGAGGAACATATGGAAGCTGGAGGTGCAGCACTTCCTGCAAGAATGTTTGTAAATTGTTGCCCTGGGAACAGTGCTAGTTTTTTTGTAAGACAATAGAGCTGAAACAAAGGATTAAATGTAATAAGCAGCAACTCTGAAGAGTGTGTTTTGACGGTTTCAATTTCCTGCTTAAACACACTGAGAAGAGGAGGCATGCTTATCAAATTTACCACCAAGCCTCAAACCGCTGACCAAATCACCTAGAACTGAAGCAACCCAGAGGACTTGTAGAAGAAATCCCTATTTTAACCAAAGGGCCTGATTGAGATGGACGCAGTTCTCCCCCCAACGACCACAGCCTGCCAATCAGGCACACAGGATGGGTCCAGTGCAAGCGTAGAATGGGTCCGGTGCATGTGCCCCACCACCATATGGTCTCTGTAAATCTCTTAATCAGGCACCAAGTGAAATACTGTAGACCTTCTAGATTCTATGGCAAATCGTAAGTGAAGATGGTTTTCTAGCCATAAGCATGGTCTGCACAAGGCCATCAGAACAACCTTTAGTTTTAGGATTCATGGCTTCAACAGCAGCACTGTTAAGCCAGCCATTGAAGAGTTCTTTACTTAGGAGGTCCCATCATGGCAGAAAACTTAATGTTGCAAGCTCATTGATGGATATCGTGGATGCCGACCCATATTTTAGGATTGGCAGATACCCAGAACAGAGGTGCATAGGCTAATGTGCCAGTGGTTTTCACCAGGGACCACCAGGAGGAGGAGGTTTGGGCGTCGGTGTCCCTGACACGCAGGATGCATTACTCTGTCTGGGTGCCTAAGTATGTGGGCTGGTACTCCGTGAAGTTGCAAACAGAGCAGCATGTGCATTCCTATGGGAGTAGCAGTCGCCTGTAATCACCAGGAGCAGAGCTGCAGCATCCAGGGAGGATATATCTCCACAACCCCTACTGTTAAAAATCAGGAAGAGCTCACTATGAAAATTTTCAATTTAAGTAAAAGGGAACTTACGAAGGACGAAACTAGTGTTTTGAAAAAGGGCCTTAAATATGCCCCGTCCAGCAAAAGTGATCCCTTTCAGTTCTATATTGATCTTGAGAAATTAACTCGCAAATTAACAGTGAAAAAATTATTTGTTGGGAGGGAAGGCAATAAGATTGTAGATGCCGAAAATGGAGATTTCTCCCACTCAGCCTTTAAGCCCAAGTCCACTTTTTACCCAACACACTGCAAAGGCAGTTTTATAGACTGCTTTGGAAAAATTGTCAATGAGGAGGTGGAAAATGTGTTACAGAAAAAAAATAAAAAGATGCAATCTTACCCATAAAGAGCGTTTAGCTTTGAAGTCTTTAAGGGACGACAAAAACCTCATTATAAAACCGGCAGATAAGGGTGGAGCGGTGGTCCTTATGGATAAATGTACTTACATGGCAGAGATAGAGAGGCAACTATCGAGTGGTAATACTTATAAAAAATTAAGGAATGACCCCACAACTAGAATAAAGAAAGATCTGGCTGACCTTACTAAGGAAGCTGTAGAAAGTGGGGCTTTAAAGCAATCAGAATCAGATTTCGTTAACATTGCATATCCGTCAGTGCCAACGATCTATGTCTTGCCAAAAATCCATAAGGACCCCCTCCACCCACCAGGTAGACCAATTGTGTCTGGGGTAAACAGCATTACTTCAAACCTATCTGCAGTAGTGGACTCATATCTCCAACCTCTAGTGAAAAAGACGAAAGCCTTACTAAAAGGATACCGGAGACGTCCTACGAATGTTAGGTAATCTAGAGTGGAAAGAGAATTTTGTAATGGCTAGTGGAGATGTTTCCACTCTCTACACTAGAATTGATACAAATCAGGGTTTGGAGGCTGTATCCTATTTTTTATATAGATCAGAATTATCATTGGAAATTAGAACATTTTTACTGAAAAGTATCCTGTTTATCCTAACCAACAATTATTTTTATTATGATGGTACCTACTATTTACAAATGGATATCTGGTTTTCACCTGACTGCGCTCATCCCCTACAGTTTGAGTACTCGTGAAATGATGCAAATGGATACTTATATAAAGGTGTGTTTTACTTTCATATGTATCAAATATGACACTCAATATAATGAAACAGTGCAGATAAATATTGTTGAACATGAAAAAGGTGGTAATCACAATGTGTGCTCCACGGGGAGCACCTGTTTAACTCAGTCCTTTAATCACTCAAATTGGTGATTAAATCCTTTAGGTTCTTGGCGTGTGTGTTCTGACACAAAGGCCAATGGGCTGGAAAAAAATATATAAATGTAATGATTAAATCTGGCTGTGTTGCTTTAAAAGTCAAATATAGATTTTCCAGTGGAAATGTCTCTAGTCCTGACCGGACTGTGTGGGCTTTAAAAATCTGTCTTTAGTAATTAGATTCATATAGTTGCAGAGGACGGCGTCCCGTACCTCTGCGTGTGGAAGTCTGGTATTCGTGCACTATCGTTGCGGCCGTACTTGTAAGATGTACAGGTGCGGGGGGCAGCGGGAACCTCCTGGCAGCTCCGGACAGACTCGTCCCTCAGCTCGCGCACCCGCTCTCCGGTTCGTCCTGTTAGGGATCTCCCCGTGTGCCTGCGCCGCTCGCTGGGTTGGTCGTGTTCGCGTGGGGGGGAGCTCAGCCGCAGGATCTAAACAGAGCCTGTGGCAGTGTTGCACCTCCCCACAACGGAGTACTCACCTGTGTGGTCCTCCTGCTGCCCGTCCGTCTGTACTGCTTACCGATGTCTGCACCGTAGGTCCGAGGGTCTCACAGCACTCTCCTGTCCTCCAATGGTTTGATGTCTATATTTGACTTTTAAAGCAACACAGCCAGATTTAATCATTACATTTATATATTTTTTTCCAGCCCATTGGCCTTTGTGTCAGAACACACACGCCAAGAACCTAAAGGATTTAATCACCAATTTGAGTGATTAAAGGACTGAGTTAAACAGGTGCTCCCCGTGGAGCACACATTGTGATTACCACCTTTTTCATGTTCAACAATATTTATCTGCACTGTTTCATTATATTGAGTGTCATATTTGATACATATGAAAGTAAAACACACCTTTATATAAGTATCCATTTGCATCATTTCACGAGTACTCAAACTGTAGGGGATGAGCGCAGTCAGGTGAAAACCAGATATCCATATTGAACCAAAGGGCAAGGACACCCTTTTGACTAGCAGCACATCCCATACAGTAAAACCACCCCAGTGCGCAGATTACCTCCCTTTTTGTTAATTTACTATTTACAAATGGTGGGTACAGCGATGGGCACCAGATTCGCGCCCAGCTATGCCAACCTGTTCATGGCATTTTGGGAGGAGTGTGCCGTATGGCGGGGCGGCGAGCTGGGTGCGGGTCTGGTGTCCTGGAATCGTTATATCGACAATGTATTTTTGGTTTGGAGCGGAACAGAGAGTGATCTATCCATTTTCTGTGACCCATTAAATACTAATACTTTCAACATCAACATTTCATTTGACATCAGTAAGTCCGAACTTTCTTTTCTAGATTTATTGATATATGTTAAGGAAGGTGTTCTACAAACCAAAACGTTTAGAAAGGACACCGACTCCAATAGTTATATAGACAGAGTCTCCACCAAAAAAACTGGCTTGACGGGATTCCGTACGGCCAGTTTTTGAGGATTAAACATAACTGCATGGAAGAAGTTATCTGTAAGGAACAAATGGGAGACATGGGCAAAAGATTTTTAGCAAGGGGTTATAATAATGAACATATAGAGAGAGCTAAGGAAAAAGCACTTAATAGAGAAAGAGAGAGTCTATTATTGAATAACATGAAGGACAAGAAAAATGATAATATTAACTTTGCATTTATTACTAATTTTAACGCTCAGCATAGAGAGATAGAAACCATTTAAGAAAAACTGGAAGATCTTACAACAAGATCCAGTTATAGGTGAGATGCTCCCAAAAATGCCAGTCTTTATATATAGACGCGCTCCTTGTCTTAAGGATAAACTTGTAAGAAGTGCCTTATACGATGTAAAAAGATCTAGTATTAGAACCATTGGTTTCCACAGATGTGGTTTATGCACAATGTGCAAAACCGTTAAGGGCCCTAGTAAAATTAAAGATTTCTGTGTTAAAAATAAGACCTACCCTATAAATGAGTTCATTACTTGCAACACAAAAAAACGTCATATATGCAATAGAGTGCAAATGCGGTTTGGTCTACATTGGCAAAACCAGCAGGAACCTGAAGGTTCGTCTAGCAGAGCATACCTATAATATAAGGAAAGCATTAGAAACCCATACATTATCAGCTCACTTTAAAAAGGTACATAATTCCAGTCCAGGAGCTATTAAATCCTTCTGGGGTATTCAAGCTATCCTCCCATCTTGGAGAAATAGGGATGATGACATTAAATTAGCTAAGGCTGAAATGAAATGGATCCATACATTAAAAACCTTAACCCCTGAAGGACTTAATGGGGAATTTGAATTAAAATGGTTCCTGTGAAGTTCTGTGCTGCTCTGTACCTCTTTTTCTCTATGTCCCTTTTTTTGCTGCTATATTAATTGTATTTTTGTATATATTTATTCATATATTTATATATACTTTTATATTCAAATTAACCTTTTTAATGACATTTTTTAATGTAACTTTTTTATTGTAATTTGTTGTCTCTTATGTCTCTGCTTTTTTATATATGCGGGACTTTAATGAATTATGAACTCAACATTTGTTTGGAATGACGAAAATCAACTTCCTGATGTGTAACACTGATTTCTGCTGTATTTACGATGGTGGAATGCATAAACTACTTCCTGTTTTACCAGTGGAACGCATCACTTCCGGTTCCGGCGATGGACTTCCGGTCGCGGGCGACGTCCGCGATTTTGGCGGGAAAGGAGCCGATTTTCAAGCCAATTAAGGATGTTTAGTGTGGGTATAAATACCTCCAAATTTAGAGACTGCCATTATGCTTCTGAGGAAGGACTTGTATAGTCCGAAATGCGTTAAGCTGGTGGCGTTCGATTGTGAAGGGCTCTAGCTGTTTGACCTGGACTGTCATTTTCTCCTGATGTGCTGTGGATTCCGGAGTTTCCAGTACCTTTTGGGAGGGTAATTTGAGTACCAGATGCCAGCTAGCCCCATCCACTTCACATGTGGTTACATGCTCGTTTTAACTGTCAAATTGTGAGTGCTTAGTGTGAATAAATCTGTTGTCTTTTGTCAAACTGGTCTGTTCTATGATTTGTCTCTTCATACCGAGATAAAAACCATATCTTGAGAAGACATACAGAGAGAATTCACTTCAGACCCACTAAGCCCTTGCTGTCGGACTAAGAGAATCCTTCAGTCCATCGTTTTCTTATATGTAAGATTATATGGTGTTGCGCCCACCACTTTCCATTTTTCTTTGTATATGTATATCTTGGAATTTTGGTGAATTCCTGTGTCAGTGGTAGGCTGCTCCTACACCATTGGTAGCGCATTGTGATTGTTTTTTCCATTTTTACTGCATCCAGGGAGGAGCCAGCCACCAGGGAGGGTGAGACAGCCGCCAAAGAGACTCACTATAGCGGATACCACCGGGAACCTGACTGCAATGGAGATGCTGCAGCTGGAACTTTTTAAGACCACTCTTCATTCCAGAAGATATGTAATATAAATGGTTTTCTAGTTAATAGTCCTTGTAGGTGGCACTTAGCAAGATGAATGGTGAAGGGATAAATTGGAATGTAGTTCTACAGTAAGTCCAATGCCACCAAAGAAAACAAAAAAATAATATTTGGGAAAAACCAGAAGCTAAATAGGTGAATGTCATTTGTTCCATTTCGATACTAGAACACGCTTGAGTGGAATTGTGCAAACGGAACCGCTTTGACGGTTGAGACCATGCGCCATAGGATTCTCATGCCTAAAGAAACAGACATCCATTTGAGACTCAATACAGACCTTATTATGCGACTACTTAAGTTTAGATGAACTTCTTACAATTAATATATACAAATGTATTCTAATGCTTGAAATGGTTACTAGAAATGCTTGATATGGTGAACTAAATTGAATCAGTCAAGGTAAAGTTTGCAGTCTCCCAGGCCCATCATAAGTACTAAGCCAGCACCAAGGTCAATATGTACTTTATCGAGGATGGGAGTAGCAGCGGCATAGGCCAAGACTGTATTATGTGGACATGGATGGTGGGGTAAGTGCACACTACTGACAAATTTGAGGATGCACCGGAGACACCCCAAGACTGGAACATGTACATATATGGCCCTGATGTCCATGGTTACCAGGAACTCCTTATTCTGCATGTTGTTTATCACCAATTTAAGAGCTTCATCTTCAACATGTTGACTCAAAAGATGAATGTTTGTTTTTCAGGTTCAATATGGGTGGAAAGTGGATTAAGATTTTTTTTTTTTTTAACAAAATCCTGACCGTTTCTGTGATTGGAACCAACAAAACCTGAGGAAAATGTTATTCTACCACAGCCCGATAGCCTTTTTGTTTTGTCTCTATGAAGAAGACCTGTGGTGAAGAAGCATCTGGAAGATGTCTTCAGAAGATCTAAGATGTATCCCTGGTCTACGATTCCTCTCACGCAGGTATTTAAGTGGAACAGAGTAACTGATCACTGAGGAAACAGGCTCCAAGCACAGGAGATCTGGGGTGGACCAAGTGCCCATCATACTAACTCTTTCTCAGGTGGTTTGGTGGGTAGTCTTTCAGCTGATCAAATTTCTCTTCCTGTTTGCCGATTTCCACGAGGAACAATTTTTCAACCTAGATAAAGCCCTTTCATGATCTTCATGACAATTGAAAGTACTAAAACATATAACCTTTTAGTTTGGTAGCTATTTACCCCTTTAGCCTAACTGATATATTTAACCTACTCACACCACAAATTAATTATTTTGAACTTGGGTCAGCCTCCCTATGCCATGAGCCAGTGTGTCTGTTGGGCTCCTACACAAAGGCTGAAATACTGGCCAAAATAAAGTCAGAATCCAGGGAACGGTCTCCAGCATACTGTCAAAGTAATCAACTCTGACATCGGCTTATTCAAGTGTAGGCCGTCAGAATGCTGTGCCAACATTACTTTGCTAAACCAGGCTGGAACTGGAGTGGAACTAATAGATGACCCGCGATAATGATCATATACTTTAAAATGGCTTCATAATTATGAAGATGTTTGGTTCATCTGCTCCCTCACCTTCGTTACTGTAAAGGTCAGAGCTAGTGTCTTCACATGACTAGACCAGAGCTGCATTATTTTGCTTGTTTGGGCTACAGTAGCTTAGGAGGACAATTTTAAAATCCTCACTATGACACAAATCAGTTTGTCCTGACTCTTAGATTCCAAAACAGCTCTTTTGCAGGAATAGAATGGGAAGTCTGACTTAAAAGTGGGAGACCAAGGGAACATTCACCTTGCTTAGCACCCTAAGGCAATTTGCAAACTCAATGAGCTCAGCAATGGCTTTGGTTAATGATTTAGCCCAGGCAGGTACCACAAAGTCTGTGGATAGGCTTCAGTCTCACATGGTGCTCAAAGGGCGTCCACCAGTCTTTTCACTTGGTCATGTGGTGTGATACTTTGAACATATCAAAACAAATTATCACCAAAATCACCCCACCAGAACAGTAGCTGGTATTGCTCCATTTGACACATTTCAGAAAAAAAGTGATGACGTCAACATGTGTAGGACACAATCAAGGGGAAGAGTGTGAACTTCTCACTGCCAACACCAAACCCTCCCCTTCCAGAAAACAACCGCCATAACAGACACTCTAGGACTTCTCCGGTAAGGGATACAAAAGTCACTCTTATCAACTTTAAATTGGTAGAGGAAAAGCCCAGCGAGGAGATTTTTTTTTTATTTTTATTTTTTTTTAAAAAGACCTCTTCCCCCTTATATTATTTTGCCCCGTACCTGTTGCTTAAGCAAATAAAGCGCTGCTCATAATCTGTCTAGAGATCATGTAGACCTAGAACAAATGCACGGCTATAAAGTATTTTCAAATCTTGGTTATGTTATTGCTTAGGGAACACCGCTCGTGTGACACAAGCTTTTGGTTTTTTCTACCTGTAGTATTCTCATTGGATTTAGATGGTGGTGAGAAGATGGCATGGTTGGTCTATGTCAGAAGACAAGGCTGCACTCTCTTACTTTGGTATGAAGATGGTGTTCCTTAGAAAGTTCTCAAATTTCTTCTGAAAGGACTCTTCGGCCAGATCTAGGAGTTGGACACCATTTTTTTGGCATGGGCAGCACTTATCCTCAGCATCCGGATGGTCTTCTTCATCATTATCGAACCTGGTATCAGCACTGCTGGTGGGCAGCTTCAGACCTGCATGAAAATAGGGACACATAGGAAAGAACATCCGGATTAGCGATAGGTGAATATACACTGGATGCAGTTTTCTTAAAATATAATGCCCCAAATTAAGTTTCAACAAAGCATCTCCCCCAGCAGCCTAACCCTAACACTCCCTCCCCACAGCCAAACACTAACCCTCCCTGGTGGTGCTTAAACCCCCCCCACCCCCCCTTCCCCTCCCATTTCCACTGATGTCGGCATTCTGGCACCAGCATTCTGGCTTTGTGTCGGGTTTCCTGCGCCGGGATTTCGACTGGCTACATTACCAGCCAAATTATGTTTAACGAGATGTATTCTAAATTCTTCACTGAAACTAGCCGCCTGCAGCAGATATAACCGCCGGGCACATTCTACTGTACAATGGAAATCACATATTGTTCAGGAAGTTCTTCCCAACACTGCTGCAGAGGTTCCCATAGATGTGTTGTACTTGAAGTTTGCTTTGCTTTCACCCTTCTGTCTTGTTCATCCCAAACCAGCACGATGAAGTCTAGAGGGGGAATTCAAATATTATAGCACCCCCTCTCTCCAGTCTAAGTGACAGGAGATAGAGGGGCTATATTCAAATGGCCCCCCTTATCGCACTAATCGCACCCATTATAGTTGGGTTTAGGTGCACAATGCACCTAAACCTGACTAAGTAATAGGTGCGATCGTGAAAAAAAAGGGTCTCCTTACGCGCATTTCAGCTCGCTGCCCCCGGGGGTAGCGAGCTGAAATGAACTTGCTGTGCCTGTCCGCAGCAACATTAGAATAGCTGTAGGTGGGCGCAATCGTGGGAGGGAGCATTTGAATCCGGCCCTAGTCTGGAGCCCGTACTGGCCATTCTGTGGATTGAATCCTGCGGACTTGTTCTTTTCCTCAAAAGGTAGCTCTGACGTACCCTTGGCCAACTAGGCATAGACCATGGTTCTGAAAAAAACTAGGGTAGCCCTTTTGGTTCAGGTTGCCAGCGATTCTGTGCAAGTACTCAGGATCCAACAAAAGAGCCGAGACCATCACACTTTCTCCTCCATGTTTGACAGTTGGTGTCAGGGGTGTATTTACTAAGCTCCGGCTTGTAAGAGTGTTTACTAATCTACACCTACACCGGTAGCAGTTTCCCTGATCATCTTTGAACCATTTCAGGTTATGTGCTGGACTTTAATCGTTAACATTTCAATAATAATTGGAAAAGTGGGTATATTTCAAAACCTTTGCATGGTCCTGTATATCAGTTTACAATCTTTTTTTCCACTAATACATGTTTATTATTTTATTGTGAACCACTTTTTCACCAGTAGGTCTTCTAGATTACAGCACATTACATGCTCATTTTTACTTGACTTTTCTAGTTACAGTAATAATGACTTCAGAATTGTTTCCGCAACCTTTCCTCCTTACAGGCCAACATAATCACAATACAGAAGTAAAAGGCTATTTTGCAAACAAACAGGATTTTACATTCCAATGGCCATGTGATAAGTATGCCCCAGGTCTGGCTGTAATGGTTCTGCTTTTCAGTTATAATCCTGGGAGTCACCAGGTGCAAGGATTGAACAGAACCTTTACATCATGCGTCTGCTATTTCAGCTGCAGGAACGGTAGCCCCTATCCACCTACACTATTTTTTACATTTTTAAACACAAAAAAAGAAGATTAAAAAAAAAAAAAATGCATTTTTACATTAACTAAGTAGGCTTAGCCATTATTACAATGTGTAGGTGTTGCCTCAGTGTTGTTTGATTGTAACCTCCTGTGAAGCCTGGGAGGAGGAAGCTTAGGTGGGATTTACATTTTCAAAAAACATTCATAAAAAAATAAAATAATAATAATAATAAATAATAATATTTGTATTAATTTTTTACATATATGTACAAGTGTACATAGGTGTGTGGATGAGTCTGAATCTGCATAAGAAGTTCTATCATGCAGCAGCCGCTGCTTTTTCTTATGCCAAGTTCCGTTGTGCGTCATCTGCTACTTTGTGTACTTGGTAGTTTGTCCAATTTAAGAAATCCTTTACCCCTTCACTTTACAAAGTACTCAACCTGCATTGCACATTTGTATAGGGTCATCAATGGAGCCATCCATGTTCCCACCGCTACTCCTTCACAACATTTAGAAGTTTGTACATTAAAAGAACAGGCTTCCTTTAATTACCTAACGATTGTAGTCTTTACTGCCTTGTAAGGGAGCTGGGAGCTTGTACAACATAACAATAAAATCCAATAATAATTAGTAGAACCCAACAACTCTGCTAGCAGTGAATGTGGGAACCAATAGACTATAAGGCCCTTTCTTCGGAGTTGCCATGCATTGAGTTTTTGAGTTCACCTACAGTACTTCAGTTATTAAAGATTCATTACACATCGTAAGATTAAAAACAGACCACCCACTTAAAACATCTACTGGTTTGTTACCAGATTATCAGAGCCAGATATTGCCCAGTCTGACCTTTGGTGCAGTAATCATTGGTGTAGAGATCCTGGTCTTCTACCAACTGCTGCCAGAGCACCAAGTAGTAGCTGATGTTTCCATTGCGTTGAGTCGGTGGCTTCCATCGAACGATCAGATGTGATGAGGAGTTTGACATGATCATAACATCTTGGGGAACAGTCGGGGCTATGGTAGAGAGAGAAATTAAGTTCCACATATGTTAAAAGTTAGACAAATATGGAGTTGAAACAGAGCCACTGCCCTACTCAACTTCTACCATTACCTGTAGTCTTCTTGCAGCATGTGAAGCCTGACTACATGAAGAGGGGAAGACTTCCAGGCATGGCAGATCGCTTTTAAAGTTAGGATCTGATCAACTAGACAGGGTTTGTGAGGGGTACTCTGCACCTGTTTGGATTGGCTGTGACCCTCTTCTCCAATCCAGGGATGCATATTGTACACACCTACAATTTAGGGAAGTCCCGCTTGAAGGGTTTGTCCAAAATTGGACAACCCTTTCCATGTCTTACTATTTGGATATCTGAACATCAAGTTAACGCGAGCGGGATTCTCCTACCTAAAAGAAATTTCACAAAGATAAGGTAGGCAATTAATCTCACAACAACTTCAGCCTTTTGCTGTCCATGTGAAAAGACATAGGGCCTATTTATGGAGGGTTTATATATAAATGGTAACGTCCTAGTTCTTCATGAAAGCATCTAAAAAGGTAACCAGCCAACAATGGCTTTAAAAAAAAAAAATATAGCAATCAAGAGACTAGGAGTCTAAAACAAGTTTTCACGTATCTGTACAGTTCTGGATGATCTGTGGGGCAATGTGACCTGGAATGTTCTAATCCTAATTTCATTCTAAAGGATTCCAAACTAGTGTTACACAGTAAAACCTTTCCAAATATGTGGTGGACCAATAGGTCTTGCATATTTTATTGGGAGTTCTATTGTCTTTGGTTTCAGTAAGAGAGTTGGCATCAGTGGGCCATCAAGGTTTGTATTAAAGCAAAGCAGAAAACAGTAGCGCAACACCTGATGGGAAGAGATCAAATACATTCTTGCCATCTGTTTGGTGTAAAGGAGTCTATCAAGGTCTACTTCTACTAAATGATTCTTAGCAGTCTTGAATGTCCTCATCTCACCTAAGCTCTTGGCACTCGCTCTAGTACTATTGTTGGTGTCTGTTGCTCGAAAGAATTTTGTATTTTGGTATGAGGCCATGACCGTGCCAGCACATTGCTATAGGGCTTGGACTCTAGGAGGGCCACCAAACTCCCTAGAGCAGGTCTCAACTTGCATAATTGTAGCTTTTTCAGAATTTGGAATCCAGGAAGCTCTTCTGTCAGTGTGTTGGGTAACAGACAAGTCATGACCTGAGATGCTCTGCACTAAGTCATGACCTGTACAAAGACGTGCACCAAAGCCAAAGTCACAAAAACACAAGCTGGGTGCTGCCATAAATAAATACAACATAAACAGTGCAGGTTCCAAGTGCCTGACTCCTGAAATTATAGTGTTTGGGCAGGGAGGAGGAGGGGGGCTTTATTTTATGTAAATAAAACACAATATTTATAAGGAAAGGCTCAGAAAGACAAAAAAAATAAAAATTAGATTTGACTTCTTTCATTGCACTCTCCAATCATGGAGGCCCTATCTCTTATAGACCATAAAATAGAATGACATTGAACAGCTCGCCAGAGACTCTGGTTCATAAACTGAATATTCGAATGGTGGGCAATGTAAATGACAGATTTTGGCTTTTACACAGATAGCCGAAAAAGGCTGATCAGGATTTTTCTAACTGAGAAATCACCAACCATCAAACTGGCTCAGTAGAGAATGTTACACTGAAAGTGTCCTACAATACCTGCTGGTTTAGTCCGAATATAAACCACATCACTCTGGGCACCAAAATTCCTTCCTTCCTCTGCCGTGTTCAAAGTGATGGAGCGTACATAAATGGCATACTGGGTCCAAGGTTTCAGGTTAAGTAAAGTGATACTTGGCTCTTGTTCGTTGTTCAGCGGCAACTCTACGTCTACCACATTCCAGCTGTTGGCCCCACAGGCATCCTGCCCCAGATACTCAGTTATGTTCTGAAACGGCCTAAAATAAAGGGACCACGAGCAGGGAAATTATTCACCCATTGAACATGATTCAATAATTTGAAAATATGTCCACAATTAGTCACCAACTACTCATTAGCCGCTCATTAGGTCTTCTGAAACATTGAAGAATTACTACAAAAGTTATTAGATGCCAATTAGCAATTACATGTAACACGTTCCCTGAGGAAGAACTTCTCAACAGTGATCCTCAAGTTCCCCCAGTGGGTCACCTTTGGATGACTTTCTCTTGTTGACTCAACTTACGACTCTTTGTAGTGAACGATGAAGCTCAACAGATCCCGGGAATCTGGGGACTGGTATCTCTCCCATCTTAAGAAGATGCGGTCAGATTCAGTCACGTTGGTTACGAATCTTAGAGCTTGTGTGTTGCCTAGGATGGAAAGAGAGATCTGGTTTCATCTTCATTATAGGCAACAAAGCGGCATTTTGAAGAAAAGAATTAGGTTTTTCGAAAAACTCACAAGAAGCCCGGTCACCATTAGTGCGGGGATTTATGTCAGCCTTATTCTGTCTCCCCCTTGTCCCTGTTAAGTCCTCTGTCTGGTAGATTTCTGACAGACAGAGCTTTGGGTTAAACGCAAAGTATAATTTTCCAGAGGGAACGGAAAGACTCTTGTGGTTGGGATCCCAGAGCTGTTGCAGGTTTTGGTTGTCCAAGATATATAAAGTATAATTCCTGAAAGATGGGAAAAAAACAACAACAACAGGAGATCAGTCATGAAAAGATGAAATCAGAACTTTCAGACATTTATGGGTTTGTTTTTATCAGTTTCTCCATACAGTAAACCCTGGTGACCGTTCTGCCGACGGAGACTCATTTGGGCTACTGACTTTTGCAGTCTATGTTCTAAGGGTTTATGAAGAAACCTCCATATAGGCAGACTTTGAGAATTAGCTTTAGTGGCAAACAGGACCTCCGTACAATAACGCCCTACAGATGGCCAGTTATGGATCTTTGGCAGTAAGGTCAAACAACCTGGTTATGTGATGTCCAAACTCACAGAGATTATGGTCAACAGCATAATTTAACATGTTAAATATTTGGACAATTATTAACTACTACTACTACTACTACTACTACTACTACTACTACTACTACTACTACTACTACTACTACTACTACTACTACTACTACTACTACTACTACTACTACTACTACTACTACTACTACTACTACTACTACTACTACGCATATTTCATTACTTTTGTGAAGTGGTCATTAACCCTTTTTTATACCACTACAGTTATAAGCTGGATTCCAAGCTGTTTTTTCGGCATTTGGTTTAATAATTTTGGTTCACCAGCAGACAACCCAGATACCAAATTATTATTTGGCTTGAAGGATTGGACTTTGTCCAGAGTCACTGGTCATTTGTGGTCCCCACACTGGGGTAAATTTACTAAGATGGAAGTTCTATGCAAGATGGGATGTAATCAGATTATACTTCTCATTTATCTAGCATCTTCTGGAAGATAATACCTGGAATCCCAGCTTAAATAGAAGTCCCATTTTAGTAAATTTACCCCTTTGAGTACTTATATCATATTAGCATGGGTATGTAGTTGGCAGGCCGACATTCATGATGTCGGCAATCAGAACACCGGTGCCAGAATCCTAACGCTGGAATCCAGACAGCCAGAATCCTGAATGTAAGTATTTTGCGTTGGGTTAGGGTTAGGCTGCGGGGAGGAAGGTTAGGGTTAGCCACTAGGTGGAGGGTTAGGCACTAGGGGAGGGGGTAAGGGCTGGGCTGGGGGAGGGGAGGGAGGGTTAGCTTACCTTCCATAACATGACGGTATTCTGACCGTCGACATCTCAACTGGTGGGATCATGTACCCAACCCACATGCATGTTTGCCAAATCACACCCAAAAAAATGTAATGTGATCAATGATCCAACGGAAAGTACCATACAGTTACTGTATCTACACTTATTTAAATGCATTTTACATTTATTTTCACTTGGTAATCATCAAGGTGATACGTTATCTGGTCTACAGATCTACACTAAAACGGTCTACAGTCAATAGGTCGACATGCATTAGGTCAACGTGGTCAAAAGGTCAACGTGAAAAAGGTAGAAAGTTCCAAAGGTCGACTGCTTCAAAAGCTCAACATGACAATGGCCGACACAAGTTTTTTTATTTATATTTTTCATTGTTTTAAACTTTTTCATATATTGCCACCCAGGTGGACTACAAGCGAGAATAGTAACATGATGAACACTAATGGGGCTTTTTTGTGGCCGAAAAGTAACAAAACATTTTTTTTTTAAATGGTGTCAACCTTTTTTGTGTCGACATTTTGACTATCGACCTTTTCTACTGTCTACCTATTCCATGTCAACCTTTTGACCCTGTTGACCTAATGCATATTGACCATTAGTCTTCGACCTATTGACTGGAGACCTTTTTAGTGTAGATTTAATGATCTACACCCGGTGATGCACCCTGGTTAAGAACAATGTAAGTACATAACGTCTGTAATAGAAGTTCTAGTATTAAGTTTTGCTTGCCAAGAGGGAAAACGTCTCAGTAGACAATTTTACAAGTTAAACATAGGTAACGTATCCAATTCATGTCTTCGGAACCTTTTTAGTAATGTGAAAGTGAAGGGGGGCTCGTTCTCTTACCCATCCACCATGGAATCTCCCCGAATAAGTTTCAGATTTTTAAAAAAGGACAAGGAGACCAGAGCGAAGGAGTGCTTGATTTTTAGGAAGCCCGTGATGGTCTCGATAAGACCCAAACTTCTCTGGAGCTCAGAAGCCAGGTTATCTGAAAGCAAAACAAACAATAGGAATTCTATTAGAAGTGGAGGTCATTTGTCCAGAAATAGGTACTTATAAATGTAATAAATAGGTCTGTAAAATCAGGATACGCAGGAAACGGATAACAGCAGCCAGTGTCTGCAAAGGATTCTGGGAGTTTTGTAGGCTGGCTAAAGTCATGTTAATTCATCTCTCCCATTCTCTGTGTCCCTTCTCTACGCTGCATCAACCATTCATTATTAAATAAACACTGATTGCAACAAATATGGGGGATACTCACTTCCCCTGCGGATGTTGAAGATCAGACTGCCCTCGATGTGTGTACAGCCAGTCAGCTCTTTGGCAGTCTGAATGGAATCGATGGCTTTAGTTCCAACCTTGCACACTTTTGGACAGCGTCCTTCACACTTGTGGCAGATGGTGCTGTAATAAAATACAAAAGATTATGTGGAAAAATGCTGAATGTGTTGGGTTCACTTAAAGCATACATATTCAATGCATAGTAATGAACCAATAGGTAAAATGGCAGGAACTTTTTGTCTAGTATTAGAAACAGAGAACAGCTTAGGTGTTATCATTTTGGGGCTTGTTTACCAAGCATTTTTGACCCTTATTTATCAAGAAGGAAACCCCAGATTATTATTATTTTTTTCGTTTGCACATGAGCAGTACCAGCCTCAATCACAAAAGAATGGCCAGGGGATCTCACAGGCAGTGGTACGCCGACTGCAACACTACACTGCCAGAGAGATGGTTTTCACAACACCGCCCAGGCGGGTGTAAAATTGATAAAATGCGCTGGTGCAGGATGTAGTCAAAGGCACCCCCACAATGTCGACAGTTACATCGACGTGGTTGAAATGTCGACAGGCAGTATGCCAACATTCTCAGAATGTCAACAGGTGAAATGTCAACACTGTCAGAACGTCGACATTAGGGTTAGGCAGCAGAGGGGGTGGGACTAGGGTTAGGCACTAGAGGAAAGGTTAGAGGTATGGATTAGGGTTAGCAGGGAAATAAATCACCAAAACTCCAGAGGATTGGAGGTCTGACCCAAAAGTCAGTCACGTGACGCCTGGACCCGAAAGACATTGCTGGAGCAGATGTAGCCATTGGGAGAAAGTAACTCGCCGCTGGGCCACCAGGGACTATATGCTGAAATGTCATCACTGTTGACATCATCGGTGGCTCCTTACCGGTCTTGCCAGGGGAAGGGGGGCGGGGGGGGGGGGTGCTGGCTGATCTACTGGCTCCCTGGCCCTGCCCTCTCGTGATAAATAGAGGACGTCAGCGGAGGTGGGGCTTAAGTCCATCACTGGTAGCAGGGGAGTAGCTTCCTATAGACTTATCATACTGTCCTTTTAAACTGGGACATAAAATCTGTCCATTCAAAGTAACTGTATTCCTGACTACAAATTGCAATTGCTCTAATGTTTACCATGGGGAGAGATAAACATGAGAACACAAAATAAATAGTGTCCCGACCAATAACAGGAAGATCCGGTAATTCGCCCGGATGACAAATGCATCTGGGTTCGATATTACATAAAGTACATAGTGGAATATATGGCAATCACGCCAAAAAGCTGGGTCATGCAGTAGAAGTAGTGTGGTTAGCTAATGACCGGTTGTTGGGCAACCAAACATTTCAGCATGTACAAAAAAGCAAAATAAGTGTATCTTAATCTTTTACCGATGGATTCGGCTCACCCTATGGAACAATGATGGGACAGTTTGTCTAAAAAATTTTTGCTAGGGGAAGATAGGTGAAGTCAGTCGTCCAGTTACACACCTGCTTTCATTCCTGGTAAACCCTGATGGGCACTCGGAGAGACAGTGGTTCTTGTAGATAACAAATTTGGAAGATTCCCGGGGGTTCTCTGAGACTTTGCGCAGACTCGTACAGTACCCCAACGTGACACAGCGCCAGCCCTCATACACGTATGTGTTAGAAGGACAGGAGGGCAAGCACTCGTCATTGTAGAAGAAGTTGCGGCAAGCCGCACATTGATGACTGTCTCCAGACCGCTTACAGCCCCCCAGGCACTCGCGGTGGCAGCATTCCCCACTGCTCGTGCAGGCGATATTCTTACCACAGTTACACACTGAAAACAAAGAATAGAAGTCAGTAGAGAATTAAAAAAAAACCTGCATCTTAGAAAGGTCTTTACAATAACTAGAGAAGCCCTTAACAGGATTTCTTTGGGGCCACTGTATAAGGCTGGAAGTGGCCTGTAAGATTATTGCCCCATTATGCTAGTAGGAAATATGCTCCAGACAATGCTAGACGGTAACAAACAGGTTACCAGGAACATCACCCGTTTACTGTATTTTCATTCCTAGCATACACACTTGTGGGCTTGCAACACCTGTAACTTGCTATCGATTGTGAATGTAATGCTTGGCCACTGTTCCTATTTTGTATGTATGGACAATGGCACACTACCACTGATCTTGTTATGTATGTAATAGGAGTTATTAAAAATAAGAATTTACTTACCGATAATTCTATTTCTCGGAGTCCGTAGTGGATGCTGGGGTTCCTGAAAGGACCATGGGGAATAGCGGCTCCGCAGGAGACAGGGCACAAAAAGTAAAGCTTTAGGATCAGGTGGTGTGCACTGGCTCCTCCCCCTATGACCCTCCTCCAAGCCAGTTAGGTACTGTGCCCGGACGAGCGTACACAATAAGGGAGGAATTATGAATCCCGGGTAAGACTCATACCAGCCACACCAATCACACCGTACAACTTGTGATCTAAACCCAGTTAACAGTATGATAACAGCGGAGCCTCTGAAAAGATGGCTCACAACAATAATAACCCGATTTTTGTAACTTTGTACAAGTATTGCAGATAATCCGCACTTGGGATGGGCGCCCAGCATCCACTACGGACTCCGAGAAATAGAATTATCGGTAAGTAAATTCTTATTTTCTCTATCGTCCTAGTGGATGCTGGGGTTCCTGAAAGGACCATGGGGATTATACCAAAGCTCCCAAACGGGCGGGAGAGTGCGGATGACTCTGCAGCACCGAATGAGAGAACTCCAGGTCCTCTTTTGCCAGGATATCAAATTTGTAGAATTTTACAAACGTGTTCTCCCCTGACCCCGTAGCTGCTCGGCAGAGTTGTAATGCCGAGACCTCTCGGGCAGCCGCCCAAGATGAGCCCACCTTCCTTGTGGAATGGGCCTTAACCGATTTAGACTGTGGCAGGCCTGCCTCAGAATGTGCAAGTTGAATTGTGTTACAAATCCAACGAGCAATCGCCTGCTTAGAAGCAGGCGCACCCAACTTGTTGGGTGCATACAGTATAAACAGCGAGTCAGATTTTCTGACTCCAGCTGTCCTGGAACATATTTTCAGGGCCCTGACAACTCCTAGCAACTTGGAGTCCTCCAAGTCCCTAGTAGGTGCAAGGCACCACAATAAGCTGGTTCAGGTGAAACACTGACACCACCTTAGGGAGAGAACTGGGGACGAGTCCGCAGCTCTGCCCTGTCCGAATGGACAAACAGATATGGGCTTTTTTGAGAAAAAACCACCAATTTGACACTCGCCTGGTCCAGGCCAGGGCCAAGAGCATGGTCACTTTTTATGTGAGATGCTTCAAATCCACATATTTGACTGGTTTTAAACCAATGTGATTTGAGGAATCCCAGAACTACGTTGAGATCCCACAGTGCCACTGGAGGCACAAAAAAGGGGTTTGTATATGCAATACTCCCTTGACAAACTTCTGGACTTCAGGAACTGAAGCCAATTCTTTCTGGAAGAAAATTTACAGGGCCGAATTTGAACCTTAATGGACCCCAATTTGAGGCCCATAGACACTCCTGTTTGCAGGAAATGCAGGAAACGACCGAGTTGAAATTTCTTTGTGGGGCCTTCCTGGCCTCACACCACGCAACATATTTTCGCCACACGTGGTGATAATGTTGTGCGGTCACCTCCTTTCTGGCTTTGACCAGGGTAGGAATGACCTCTTCCGGAATGCCTTTTTTCCCTTAGGATCCGGCTTTCCATCGCCATGCCGACAAACGCAGCCGCGGTAAGTCTTGGAACAGACATGGTACTTGCTGAAGCAAGTCCCTTCTTAGCGGCAGAGGCCATAAGACCTCTGTAAGCATCTCTTGAAGTTCCGGGTACCAAGTCCTTCTTGGCCAATCCGGAGCCATGAGTATAGTTCTTACTCCTCTACGTCTTATAATTCTCAGCACCTTAGGTATGAGAAGCAGAGGAGGGAACACATACACCGACTGGTACACCCACGGTGTTACCAGAACGTCCACATCTATTGCCTGAGGGTCTCTTGACCTGGCGCAATACCGGTCCCGTTTTTTGTTCAGACGGGACGCCATCATGTCCACCTTTGGTATTTCCCAACGGTTTACAATCATGTGGAAAAAACTTCTCAATGAAGTTTCCACTCTCCCGGGTGGAGGTCGTGCTGAGGAAGTCTGCTTCCCAGTTTCCATTCCCGGGATGAAAAACTGCTGACAGTGTTATCACATGATTTTCCGCCCAGCGAAAAGTCCTTGCAGTTTCTGCCATTGCCCTCCTGCTTCTTGTGTCGCCCTGTCTGTTTACGTGGGCGACTGCCGTGATGTTTTTCCCACTGGATCAATACCGGCTGACCTTGAAGCAGAGGTCTTGCTAAGCTTAGAGCATTATAAATTTACCCTTAGCTCCAGTATATTTATGTGGAGAAAAGTCTCCATACTTGATCACACTCCCTGGAAATTTTTTCCTTGTGTGACTGCTCCCCAGCCTCTCAGGCTGGGCTCCGTGGTTACCAGCATCCAATCCTGAATGCCGAATCTGCTGCCCTCTAGAAGATGAGCACTCTATAACCACCACAGGAGAGACACCCTTGTCCTTGGATATTGGGTTATCCGCTGATGCATCTGAAGATGCGATCCGGACCATTTGTCCAGCAGATCCCACTGAAAAGTTCTTACGTGAAATCTGCCGAATGGAATTGCTTCGTAGGAAGCCACCATTTTTACCAGGACCCTTGTGCAATGATGCACTGTTTTTAGGAGGTTCCTGACTTGCTCGGATAACTCCCTGGCTTTCTCTTCCGGGAGAAACACCTTTTTCTGGACTGTGTCCAGAATCATCCCTAGGCACAGCAGACGTGTCGTCGGGATCAGCTGCGATTTTGGAATATTTAGAATCCACCCGTGCTGATTGTAGCAGTATCCGAGATAGTGCTACTCCGACCTCCAACTGTTCCCTGGACTATGCCCCTATCAGGAGATCGTCCAAGTAAGGGATAATTAAGACGCCTTTTCTTCGAAGAAGAATCATCAATTCGGCCATTACCTTGGTAAAGACCCCAGGGTGCCGTGGACAATCCAAACGGCAGCGTCTGAAACTGATAGTGACAGTTCTGCACCACGAACCTGAGGTACCCTTAGTGAGAAGGGCAAATTTGGGACATAGAGGTAAGCATCCCTGATGTCCCGGGACACTATATAGTCCCCTTATTCCTGGTTCGTTATCACTGCTCTGAGTGACTTCATCTTAATTTGAACCTTTGTAAGTGTTCAAAAACAAATTTTTAGAATAAGTCTCACCTAGCCTTCTGGCTTCAGTACCACAATATAGTGTGGAATAATACCCCTTTTCTGTAGTAGGAGGGGTAATTTAATTATCACCTGCTGGGAATACAGCTTGTGAATTTTTTCCCATACTACCTCCTTGTCGGAGGGAGACTTGGTAAAGCAGACTTCAGGAGCCTGCGAAGGGGAAACGTCTCGACATTCCCATCTGTACCCCCGGGATACTACTTGTAGGATCCAGGGGTCCTGTACGGTCTCAGCGCCATGCTGAGAACTTGTCAGACGCGGTGGAACGCTTCTGTTCCTGGGAATGGGCTGCCTGCTGCAGTCTTCTTCCCTTTCCTCTATCCCTGGGCAGATATGATCTTATAGGGACGAGAGGACTGAGGCTGAAAAGACGGTGTCTTTTTCTGCAGAGATGTGACTTAGGGTAAAAAACGGTGGATTTTCCAGCAGTTGCCGTGACCACCAGGTCCGATGGACCGACCCCAAACAAGTCCTCTTCCTGTATACGGCCATACTGTGCCGTTTGGAATCTGCATCACCTGACCACTGTCGTGTCCATAACATCTTCTGGCAGTTATGGACATCGCGTTTATTCATGATGCCAGAGTGCAAATATCCCTCTGTGCATCTCGCATATATAGAAATGCTCTATAGTCAATAAAATACTGTCCCTGTCAAGGGTATCAATATTTTTAGTCAGGGAATCCGACCAAGCCACCCTAGCTCTGCACATCCAGGCTGAGGCGATCGCTGGCCGCAGTATAACACCAGTATGTGTGTATATACTTTTTATTATATTTTCCAGCCTTGTCAGCTGGTCCTTGAGGACGGCCCTATCTATAGACGGTACCGCCACTTGTTTTGATAAGCGTGTGAGCGCCTTATCCACCTTAAAGGGTGTTTCCCAACGCGCCCTAACTTCTGGCGGGAAAGGGTATACCGCCCATAATTTTCTATCGGGGGGAACCCACGCATCATCACACACTTTATTTAATTTATCTGATTCAGGAAAAACTATGGTAGTTTTTTCACATCCCACATAATACCCTCTTTTGTGGTACTTGTAGTATCAGAAATACGTAACACCTCCTTCATTGCCTTTAACGTGTGGCCCTAATAAGGAATACGTTTGTTTATTCACCGTCGACACTGGATTCAGTGTCCCTGTCTGTGTCTGTGTCGACCGACTAAAGTAAACGGGCGTTTTAAAACCCTTGACGGTGTTTTTGAGACGTCTGGACCGTACTAATTGTTTGTCGGCCGTCTCATGTCGTCAACCGACCTTGCAGCGTGTTGACATTATCACGTAATTTCCTAAATAAGCCATCCATTCCGGTGTCGACTCCCTAGAGAGTGACATCACCATTACAGGCAATTGCTCCGCCTCCTCACCAACATCGTCCTCCTACCTGTCGACACACACGTACCGACACACAGCACACACACAGGGAATGCTCTGATAGAGGACAGGACCCACTAGCCCTTTGGAGAGACAGAGGGAGAGTTTGCCAGCACACACCAAAAACGCTATAATTATATAGGGACAACCTTATATAAGTGTTTTCCCTTATAGCATCTTAATATATATATAAGCATATCGCCAAATTAGTGCCCCCCCTCTCTGTTTTAACCCTGTTTCTGTAGTGCAGTGCAGGGGAGAGCCTGGGAGCCTTCCCTCCAGCCTTTCTGTGAGGGAAAATGGCGCTGTGTGCTGAGGAGATAGGCCCCGCCCCTTTTTCGGCGGTCTCGTCTCCCGCTCTTAACGGATTCTGGCAGGGGTTAAATATCTCCATATAGCCTCCGGAGGCTATATGTGAGGTATTTTTAGCCAAAATAGGTATTCATTTGCCTCCCAGGGCGCCCCCCTCCCAGCGCCCTGCACCCTCAGTGACTGCCGTGTGAAGTGTGCTGAGAGGAAAATGGCGCACAGCTGCAGTGCTGTGCGCTACCTTTAGAAGACTGAGGAGTCTTCTGCCGCCGATTCTGGACCTCTTCTTACTTCAGCATCTGCAAGGGGGCCGGCGGCAAGGCTCCGGTGACCATCCAGGCTGTACCTGTGATCGTCCCTCTGGAGCTGATGTCCAGTAGCCAAGAAGCCAATCCATCCTGCACGCAGGTGAGTTCACTTCTTCTCCCCTAAGTCCCTCGTTGCAGTGATCCTGTTGCCAGCAGGACTCACTGTAAAATAAAAAACCTAAGCTAAACTTTCCTAAGCAGCTCTTTAGGAGAGCCACCTAGATTGCACCCTTCTCGGCCGGGCACAAAAATCTAACTGGCTTGGAGGAGGGTCATAGGGGGAGGAGCCAGTGCACACCACCTGATCCTAAAGCTTTACTTTTTGTGCCCTGTCTCCTGCGGAGCCGCTATTCCCCATGGTCCTTTCAGGAACCCCAGCATCCACTAGGACGATAGAGAAAATGCATTCTTGTTATATATTTGTGGAGAATACGGGTGGTTGGGTGGAAAGATCAGTGCCTAGAACAGTTGCCCCATGCACTCCGAGCAGAGCAAGGGCGAACTTGCAGAAACGTTCATGTATGTGAAGAAATTAAGTGTGTCCTTCAAGTTTACAAAAGGCATTACCACATCTCTATGGCTGGGGTAGGCAAATCTGTGGCCCTGCAGCTGCTGTGGAACTACACATCCCAGCATGCTCTGCTACACTTTTAGCATGTCTTAACAGCAAGCCCGCGTCAGAGCATGCTAGGACATGTAGTTCCACATCAGCTGGAGTGCCGCAGGTTTCCTACTGAAGATCTCAGCTGCAGTACCGTGGCACAGTAGTCCCCATAGACTTCTATGGTGCTGAAATATGGCAGCAAGCTATGGACAGCAATATTTCCAGAGCATGCCTCTGATAGCAAACACCACCGTTAGATGGCATTGCCTATGGTAGCCTACTATATGGGCTACTTGCAGCACAATTACCTGTAAAAGGATCCAAAGGATTCTGCTCTTTTATTGGTCTCTTGCGCACAGGTGGTCATCGACCAGCGCATTTCAATTACAGGGTCAGAAACTTCGAGGCAAAGCATCGCCAGGACAGTTGCCAGTGAACATAAAAGCCGATAAGCCGGGTATTTCATTGCATTAATGTGATTAATGATGCATCTTGCGTAAGTCTTTATACTGCAGTCTATCAGCAGCTAGCTCGGCAGCTTATTCTGCTAACTTCCGTTTGTTGTTACGCTGGCACTGGCTTGCAAGGCAGACAGCATAATAAAAGGTACGTATATTGGATGGTGAGTGTCCCACACAGTGCCCAGCAAGGTTCTAATCGCCGACTGTGAGGTTAGATGGCTGTCCCACATATCGTGCTGAAGTGCACGGAGCGAAACGTGCGTTTGTGCTTTTAGTTTGCAGAATCAGGTTCGTCAAGAGCCTAGTCCAGTGTTCCCAAACTTTTTTGTATCACGGCACCCTGGAATATCAGATTTTTTTCACGGCACCCCCAGGCCAAATGTTTCTTATTGAGAAATGTGTGTGGTGAAGGACAGGGTTCACTTCTGTTTGTCCACATATTTTATCTTGATTTACCAGCACTGGCTTTGCCTATTACATTGACCATAAATAATTTTAATTGGTCCCGGACCACCAACTCAGGGCACTCCAGCAAGTGTCCTGGGGCACCCCAGGGTGCCACGGCACACAGTTTGAGAACCACTGCCCTAGAGTTTCAGATTTTTTTTTTCACAGCACCCCAATACCACAAGTTTCTTTTTGATACATTTAGGAAAAAAAGTGTAAATTAATTAAATTGTTTTAGGCTCAGTTATGTGGGGAGGGGCAAGATTTGATTCTGTGTGTCCACATATTTTATATTTGGCAGCCACCAGCACAGGTTTTGGCTATTACATGGACCATAAATAATTTGAATTGGTCCTGGACCACCAATTCAAGGCACCCCAACAAGTGTCCTGAGGAACCCCAGGGAGCCACGGCACACAGTTTGAGAACCACTGGCCTAGTCACATGCCGGCATTTAAGCTGTTGGGGTTTAAACCTTATGTTACAGGCCATAGAGGAACAACTTACTGACTTTTTTCAAAATGTTTTTCAGCCCAGAGACTTGCAGGGCCAACTTTTTTACATGACGCATATTAAATAGGAGCTTGTCCCTTAGCCAGTTTTGTTTTGTTGGCCCACAGTACGTCATCGAATTTACACATTGCCTTAGAACATGACCTGGTCTAAATCAGTGTCCTATTTGTGACAGTTGCGGGTTCGGCTGCGCTCGTCTACTCTGCTTTTCCCATAACAGACAGGGCTGTTCTCTGTTTTGAGAAACAAATTCTACTTTTGGAGCACAGCTGTAAGTGTACCCATCAAGGATAGTCACTTTCACACAGAGGTCACTGGTAATTCGCACAAATTTGGAAAACAAAAAAGAGAAAAGGTCTTTGACAGAGGTAAAATATTAAAGGGTTGTTGACAGCGTGGTACCACCACCTTGTGTGTGTTTTATTATCTAAGCATTGGATTTAGGTGTTTAAACATTGACTCAAGTTGAACAAACGAAATGCACAAAGGAAATAGCAAGGCAGATTCCATGGTCTCCAGAGACATGTTTCAGGCAGCCAGCAAGGAGAGGCTCTAGTGTTGGCAAAGTGTACCAATCAGAAGATATACACTGGAAACCGGGCAAAAGTGGCACAGACTGTGTAGCGTGCCCCCAGGCATAAACTGTCCTTCTTACTGTTTACAAGCCAAACATATCCAATAAACCAATGTCCCAATATACAAACCCTAGTCTGCCAAACATGTAGCAATTCCATTAATCTTGGTTGCATAAGTTTCTGTTGTGACTGAAAACGGTCTCTAGTACAGGGCCACGCCCAATGTCTACTGTCCTTTGCCCTACTTTCTGAGAGGAGGTGCAGAAATCGGCACGGACCAGAACAACGGATTAGAGACTCAAGTTGTACAAAGTACCAATGGCCGGTACTCTGCGTATGCACAGGAGCCATACTGCGCACGTACAATACAAGCCCTGCGTCATTGGTCACACTACAGTAATCAATGATCATCCATTAGGCAACCGAGGCTGGGGCAAACTAGGGAGGTTTAACGGTGATGCTGGTGACCAGACACAGGATGTGTGTGTGGGTGGGGTGGGGGGAGTAGGGGAGGTTTACAGAGATTTATCATCTAATATGTCTCCTCAGAGTGCTGTGTATGTGATCTGAGAGACATCAGCCACTACCCCCGTACAGAAGACCAGCACTAATGCCACCTTCTGTACATGTGAGGGGGCTACCTCGGCTACAGGGTGCCAATCCAGACACCCTGCAAACCAAATACTTGTGCCACCTGCACAGCGAGGTGCTGCTTCCTCGGTGTTGCGCCCTGGGTGGCGGTACCGCTTTCACACCCCTAGTTACAGTTTGCCACAACCTCACTCTTAGAGAGGAAAGGTCTTCGCACATTTCCTATGTGATACTGAACCAGATAGGAGAACGCAGCCTGTCAGTAAGAGGTATGTTTTTAATGGAACACAAGGGGGCAGCGAGACCGATATGGAGGGATGGAGGGCAGCGAGAGCGAAATAGAGGCATGAGGGGCAACAAGAGTGATACAGAGGGATTAGGGTCAGCACAAGCGAAATAGAGATTAGGGTCAGTGTGAGCTATATAGAGGGATGGGGGGGGCAATGAAAGCAATATGGGGAGACAGGAAAAATGAGAGCAATATGGACAGATGGGGCGAATGAGAGAAATATGGGAGGATAGGAAAAGGAGAGACATATGGAGGGATGAGGGGCAATGAGAGTGATATGGAGGGATGGGAAAATGAGAGCAATATGGAGGGATGGGAAAATGAGAGCAATATGGAGGGATGGGAAAATGAGAGCAATATGGAGGGATGGGAAAATGAGAGCAATATGGAGGGATGGAGGAAATGAGAGCAATATGGAGGGATGGGAAAATGAGAGCAATATGGAGGGATGGGAAAATGAGAGCAATATGGAGGGATGGGAAAATGAGAGCAATATGGAGGGATGGGAAAATGAGAGCAATATGGAGGGATGGGAAAATGAGAGCAATATGGAGGGATGGGAAAATGAGAGCAATATGGAGGGATGAGGGGCAATGAGAGTGATATGGAGGGATGGGAAAATGAGAGCAATATGGAGGGATAGGAAAATGAGAGCAATATGGAGGGATGGGAAAATGAGAGCAATATGGAGGGATGGGAAAATGAGAGCAATATGGACAGATGGGGCGAATGAGAGAAATATGGGAGGATAGGAAAAGGAGAGACATATGGAGGGATGAGGGGCAATGAGAGTGATAGAGGGATGGGAAAATGAGAGCAATATGGAGGGATGGGAAAATGAGAGCAATATGGAGGGATGGGAAAATGAGAGCAATATGGACAGATGGGGCGAATGAGAGAAATATGGGAGGATAGGAAAAGGAGAGACATATGGAGGGATGAGGGGCAATGAGAGTGATATGGAAAGATAGGAAAATGAGAGCAATATGGAGGGATGGGAAAATGAGAGCAATATGGAGGGATGAGGGGCAATGAGAGTGATATGGAGGGATGGGAAAATGAGAGCAATATGGAGGGATGGGAAAATGAGAGCAATATGGAGGGATGGGAAAATGAGAGCAATATGGAGGGATGGGAAAATGAGAGCAATATGGACAGATGGGGCGAATTAGAGAAATATGGGAGGATAGGAAAAGGAGAGACATATGGAGGGATGAGGGGCAATGAGAGTGATATGGAAAGATAGGAAAATGAGAGCAATATGGAGGGATAGGAAAATGAGAGCAATATGGAGGAATGTGGCGAATGAAAGAGATACTGATGAATAGGGGCCAATGAGAGCAATATGGAGGGATGGGAAAATGAGAGCGGGGCAGCGGGAGATAAGAAGGGGCAGGACAGAGACCTTGATTTGGGACTTTTCCACATAACACAGGGCGGTGGGAAGAGGACTCCTGGAAAGCAGAGTGTATATAGTTACCATGGGTCATTGCCTGGGATATTGTGAGGGGAATTGGGGGGGGGAGGTGTTAGTCAGGTGCATAATGCATGGGTCTGAGCTGGCTGGCATGACTGAGACAGAGGTGTAATACCCCACAGATCTGAGCCCGCACTGCCCCTTGCAGCGTGGTAGAATATATAAAGAAATTGCTTTGTCTGTGATATAAAAAAAAAAAAAATAAGAATTTACTTACCGATAATTCTATTTCTCGGAGTCCGTAGTGGATGCTGGGGTTCCTGAAAGGACCATGGGGAATAGCGGCTCCGCAGGAGACAGGGCACAAAAAAGTAAAGCTTTTACCAGATCAGGTGGTGTGCACTGGCTCCTCCCCCTATGACCCTCCTCCAGACTCCAGTTAGGTACTGTGCCCGGACGAGCGTACACAATAAGGGAGGCAATTTGAATCCCGGGTAAGACTCATACCAGCCACACCAATCACACCGTACAACTTGTGATCTAAACCCAGTTAACAGTATGATAACAGAAAGAGCCTCTTAAAGATGGCTCCTTAACAATATAACCCGAATTTGTTAACAATAACTATGTACAGTATTGCAGATAATCCGCACTTGGGATGGGCGCCCAGCATCCACTACGGACTCCGAGAAATAGAATTATCGGTAAGTAAATTCTTATTTTCTCTATCGTCCTAAGTGGATGCTGGGGTTCCTGAAAGGACCATGGGGATTATACCAAAGCTCCCAAACGGGCGGGAGAGTGCGGATGACTCTGCAGCACCGAATGAGAGAATTCCAAGTCCTCTTTTGCCAGGGTATCAAATTTGTAGAATTTTACAAACGTGTTTTCCCCCGACCACGTAGCTGCTCGACAGAATTGTAATGCCGAGACCCCTCGGGCAGCCGCCCAAGATGAGCCCACCTTCCTTGTGGAATGGGCCTTAACAGATTTAGGCTGTGGCAGGCCTGCCACAGAATGAGCAAGTTGAATTGTGTTACAAATCCAACGAGCAATCGTCTGCTTAGAAGCAGGGGCACCCAACTTGTTGGGTGCATATAGTATCAACAGCGAGTCAGATTTTCTGACTTCAGCCGTCCTTGAAATGTATATTTTTAAGGCTCTGACAACGTCCAACAACTTGGAGTCCTCCAAGTCGCCAGTGGCCGCAGGCACCACAATAGGTTGGTTCAGGTGAAACGCTGATACCACCTTAGGGAGAAAATGCGGACGAGTCCTCAGTTCTGCCCTATCCGAATGGAAGATTAGATAAGGGCTTTTATAAGATAAAGCCGCCAATTTAGATACTCTCCTGGCGGAAGCCAGGGCCAGTAACATAGTCACTTTCCATGTGAGATATTTAAAATCCACCTTTTTCAATGGTTCAAACCAATGGGATTTGAGGAAATCTAAAACTACATTTAGATCCCACGGTGCCACCGGAGGCACCACAGGAGGCTGTATATGCAGTACTCCTTTAACAAAAGTCTGTACCTCAGGAACTGAGGCCAATTCTTTTTGGAAGAATATTGACAGGGCCGAAATTTGAACCTTAATAGATCTCAATTTGAGACCCATAGACAATCCTGATTGTAGGAAATGTAGGAAACGACCCAGTTGAAATTCCTCCGTCGGAACACTCCGATCCTCGCACCACGCGACATATTTTCGCCAAATGCGGTGATAATGTTTCGCGGTGACTTCCTTCCTTGCCTTAATCAAGGTAGGAATGACTTCTTCTGGAATGCCTTTCCCTTTTAGGATCTGGCGTTCAACCGCCATGCCGTCAAACGCAGCCGCGGTAAGTCTTGAAAGAGACAGGGACCCTGTTGTAGCAGGTCCCTTCTCAGAAGTAGAGGGCACGGGTCGTCCGTGACCAACTCTTGAAGTTCCGGGTACCAAGTCCTTCTTGGCCAATCCGGAGCCACTAGTATTGTTCTTACTCCTCCTCACCGTATAATCTTCAATACCTTTGGTATGAGAGGCAGAGGAGGAAACACATATACTGATTTGTACACCCAAGGTGTTACCAGTGCGTCCACAGCTATTGCCTGTGGATCTCTTGACCTGGCGCAATACTTGTCCAGTTTCTTGTTGAGGCGAGACGCCATCATGTCTACCATTGGTCTTTCCCAACAGTTTATTAGCATGTGGAAGACTTCTGGATGAAGACCCCCCTCTCCCGGGTGAATATCGTGTCTGCTGAGGAAGTCTGCTTCCCAGTTGTCCACGCCCGGGAAGAACACTGCTGACAGTGCTATTACGTGATTCTCCGCCCAGCGAAGAATCTTGGCAGCTTCTGCCATTGCACTCCTGCTTCTTGTGCCGCCCTGTCTGTTTACATGGGCGACCGCCGTGATGTTGTCCGACTGAATCAACACCGGTTTTCCTTGCAGGAGTGGTTCCGCCTGGCTTAGAGCATTTTAGATTGCTCTTAGTACCAGAATGTTTATGTGAAGAGACTTTTCCAGGTTCGTCCATACCCCCTGGAAGTTTCTTCCTTGTGTGACTGCTCCCCAACCTCTCAGGCTGGCGTCCGAGGTCACCAGGATCAAATCCTGTATGCCGAATCTGCGGCCCTCCAATAGATGAGCCTTTTGCAACCACCACAGAAGATATACCCTTGTCCTTGGCGACAGGGTTATTCGCAGGTGCATCTGAGGATGCGACCCTGACCATTTGTCCAACAGATCCCTTTGGAAAATTCTTGCATGGAATCTGCCGAATGGAATTGCTTCGTAAAAAGCCACCATTTTTCCCAGGACTCTTGTGCATTGATGTACAGACACCTTTCCTGGTTTTAGGAGGTTCCTGACAGGTCGGATAACTCCTTGGCTTTTTCCTCGGGAAGAAAAACCTTTTTCTGAACCGTGTCCAGAATCATCCCTAGGAACAGCAGACGTATCGTCGGAAAACAGCTGCGATTCTTGGAATATTTAGAATCCAGTCGTGCCGTCGAAGAACTACTTTAGATAGTGCTCTTCCGACCTCCAACTGTTCTCTGGAACTTGCCCTTTTTAGGTCGTGCAAGTAAGGGATAATTTAGATGCCTTTTTTCTTTGAAGAAACATCTTTTCGGCCATTACCTTGGTAAAAAGGCCCGGGGTGCCGTGGATAATTCAAACGGCATCGTCTGAAACTGATATTGACAGTTCTGTACCACGAACCAGAGGTACCCTTGATGAGAAGGACAAAATTTGGACATGGAGGTAATCCTTGATGTCCAGGGACACCATATAGTCCCCTTTTTTCCGGTTCGCTATCACTGCTCTGAGTGACTTTATCTCGATTTGAACCTTTTATGTAAGTGTTCAAAACATTTTAGATTTAGACTATGTGTCACCAAGCCGTCTGGCTTCAGTACCACAATATAGTGTGGAAAAATAATACCCTTTTCCTTGTCGTAGGAGGGGTACTTTGATTATCACCTGCTGGATATACAGCTTGTGAATTGTTTCCAATGCTGCCTCCCTGTCGGAGGGAGCCGTTGGTAAAGCAGACTTCAGGAACCTGCGAGGAGAAGATGTCTCGACTCTCCAATCTTTACCCCTGGGATAATACTCGTACGATCTAGGGGTCAACTTGCGAGTGATCCCACTGCGCCCTGAGACTCTTGAGACTACCCCCCCACCTTGAGTCCGCTTGCACGGCCCCAGCGTCATGCTGAGGACTTGGCAGACGCGGTGGAGGGCTTCTTTTCCTGGGAAAGGGCTGCCTGCTGCAGTCTACTTCCCTTACCTCTATGTCTGGGCAGATATGACTGGCCTTTTGCCTGCATGCCCTCATGGGAAAGGAAAGATTGAGGCTGAAAAGACGGTGTCTTTTTTAGCTGAGATGTAACTTGGGGTAAAAAAGGTTGGATTTCCCAGCTGTTGCTGTGGTCCCCAGGTCCGATGGACCGACCCCCAAATAACTCCTTCCCTTTATACAGCAATACTTCCATCTGCCGTATGGGATCTGTATCACCTGACCACTGTCGTGTCCCTGACATCTTCTGGGAGATATGGACAACGCACTTATCTTGATGCCAGAGAGCAAATATCCCTCTGTGCATCTCACATACATATATATAGAATGCATCCTATTAAATGCTCTACATGAATAAAATATTTTCAGTCAGGGAATCCGACCAAGCCAACCCAGCACTGCATCTCCAGGCTGATGGCGATCGCTGGTCGCAGTATAACCACCGTATGTGTGTATATACTTTTTAGGATATTTTTCCAGCTTCCTATCAGCTGGCTCCTTGAGGGCGGCCGTATCTGGAGACGGTAACGCCACTTGATAAGCGTGTGAGCGCCTTATCACCCTAAGGGGTGTTTCCCAACGTACCCTAATTTCTGGCGGGAAAGGGTATAACGCCAATATTTGCTATCGGGGTAACCCTACGCATCATCACACACTTCATTTTATTTTATCTGATTCAGGAAAAACTACAGGTAGTTTTTTCCACTCCCACATAATACCCTTTCTTGTGGTACTTGTAGTATCAGAAACACGTAACACCTCCTTCATTGCCCTTAACGTGTGGCCCTAATGAGAAATACGTTTGTTTATTCACCGTCGACACTGTATTCAGTGTCCGTGTCTGTGTCTGTGTCGACCGACTGAGGTAAATGGGCGTTTTTAAAACCCCTGACGGTGTTTCTGAGACGCCTGGACCAGTCCTAATAGATTGTCGGCCGTCTCATGTCGTCAACCGACCTTGCAGCGTGTTGACATTCTCACGTAATTCTCTAAATAAGCCATCCATTCCGGTGTCGACTCCCTAGAGAGTGACATCACCATTACAGGCAATTTCTCCGCCTCCTCACCAACATCGTCCTCATACATGTCGACACACACGTGCCGACACACAGCACACACACCGGGAATGCTCTGACAGAGGACAGGACCCACTAGCCCTTTGGGGAGACAGAGGGAGAGTCTGCCAGCACACACCAAAAACGCTATAATTATATAGGGACAACCTTATATAAGTGTTTCTCCCTTATAGCATCTTTTATATATATACAATATCGCCAAAATCAGTGCCCCCCCTCTCTGTTTTAACCCTGTTTCTGTAGTGCAGTGCAGGGGAGAGCCTGGGAGCCTTCTCTCCAGCTTTTCTGTGAGAGAAAATGGCGCTGTGTGCTGAGGAGATAGGCCCCGCCCCTTTTACGGCGGGCTCGTCTCCCGCTATTTTTGAAGTTAGGCAGGGGTTAAATATCTCCATATAGCCTCTGTGGGCTATATGTGAGGTATTTTTTGCCTCTAATAAGGTTTTTATTTGCCTCTCAGAGCGCCCCCCCCAGCGCTCTGCACCCTCAGTGACTGTTGTGTGAAGTGTGCTGAGAGGAAAATGGCGCACAGCTGCAGTGCTGTGCGCTACCTTTATGAAGACTCAGGAGTCTTCAGCCGCCGATTTTGGACCTCTTCTCTCTTCAGCGTCTGCAAGGGGGCCGGCGGCGCGGCTCCGGTGACCATCCAGGCTGTACCTGTGATCGTCCCTCTGGAGCTAGTGTCCAGTAGCCAAGCAGCAAATCCACTCTGCACGCAGGTGAGTTCACTACTTCTCCCCTAAGTCCCTCGTTGCAGTGATCCTGTTGCCAGCAGGACTCACTGTAAAGTAAAAAACCTAAGCTAAACTTTCTCTAAGCAGCTCTTTAGGAGAGCCACCTAGATTGCACCCTTCTCGTTCGGGCACAAAATCTAACTGGAGTCTGGAGGAGGGTCATAGGGGGAGGAGCCAGTGCACACCACCTGATCTGGTAAAAGCTTTACTTTTTTGTGCCCTGTCTCCTGCGGAGCCGCTATTCCCCATGGTCCTTTCAGGAACCCCAGCATCCACTTAGGACGATAGAGAAAACTATTTTCCAGAATAATCAATTACTCTTCGAGATGATCTCAGAAAAAGTTAGAAGAGAAGGAAATCCACAGATCAGACTCAGTGTGTTCCTAGCATTAGCATAAACAGAGCGAGGTTACATACTTTCTGCTCTAAGTGTGGAATTAAAATGCAATCCACCTTATTGCTAGGCGGAATAGTCAAGGTCACCCATACGAGAAATGCTTCCAGCCACCGTTATTACGTGCCTAACACTACAAAACGTAGGCAGTCCGAGGGCATGGAAAGCTGTACTGTTACACAGACATGTCTAAGCTCAGACATTAAATGCAGACGGAAGAACACCGGTAAGGGGGGAGCAAGTGCAGGAGAGGAGGGGCGATTGTAAAACACATACATACTGTACTGTACTGTACACACGTGTACATGTATATAATATCTTAGGCCCTTCATATTACACACACATTTTGGAAAATGTGTTTAGTGCTTAATGCAAAACTCAAGATGTACTGGTAGTTTACTGGCTAGGGACAACAAACGTTCTCCCTAGTGTGCAGGGAATAAAGAATGGAGGCTCTACTGGGGCAGGAAGTGTTGCGTATTATTAAAAACCATCTGTAAAAACGCTGCATAATATGTATAAACTATATAAATAACTTCCATTTTTTATTTTTAATAAGTGTGACAGAATATTCTAACAGCAAGAACAGAGGAGGACTCTGCCGGGAATCCAGGAGCGTCGCACGATTTTCACAAGCCTCCCGGATGGTCCGCAGGAGTATCCAAGTAGGATTATATCACATAATGCACGATATAGATCAGAGGTTCTCAAACTCGGTCCTCGGAAGCCCACACAGTGCATGTTTTGCAGGTAACCCAGCAGGTGCACAGGTGTATTAATTACTCACTGACACATTTTAAAAGGTTCACAGGTGGAGCTAATTATTTCACTTGTGATTCTGTGAGGAGACCTGCAAAACATGCACCGTGTGGGGTCCTGAGGACCGAGTTTGAGAACCTCTGATATGGATAGCCCTTGTATTCCATGGTATGCGGCTAGCATAGTGATCGCCGGGATCCCAGCGGTCACAATACAGACGCCGGGTTCCCGACTGGGGCACCATACCGCCGCCAATATACTGGTGAGGGAGGCAATTCCCCCGACTATGGGTGTCCACGACACCCATAGAGGGAGAATAGAACCTTCGCTCGCCACCAAACCCACAGCGCTCACTCCCTGCTGGCATTCCACCGATCGCGATGCCGATATACTGACATGCGGCATCCCGTGCGACGGTGATTCATACTGAACCCTGGGGCAGATGTATTAACCTGGAGAAGGCATAAGGAAGTGATAAACCAGTGATATGTGCAAGGTGATAAAGGCACCAGCCAATCAGATCCTAACTGTTAATTTACATATTGGAGCTGATTGGCTGGTGCATTATCAACTTCCACATATCACTGGTTTATCACTTCCTTATGCCTTCTCCAGGTTAATACATCTGCCCCCCTATTCTATAGCTGCATGCGTTATCCCCTATGTATGCACCGACAGCCATAATGATTCTAGAGCAACAATGGAACCATGGTTTAACCTTCAGCACCCTACTGCGATACCGCAGCATTTTAAAAGCCACATCCAATAGCCTAAAGCAAAGGAACATCTTGTGTGAGGACAAGGGGTACATTTACTATGGCATGGTGTGTCAGAGACCACAAGAGACTCTCTGGCCATGCAGACAACCAACCTCAGGATTCAGTCATACAGGTTTTTCAGACCTAGACTACAGTAGGTAACGCCATCCTCACATGCTATTGGCACACATTTCCTATGGATAAACCTCCAGGGGTGCAAAGATGGATCTATGTGCACCCCCATCTCCCAGTGCGTATTTATTTATTAACCGTTTCTTATATAGCGCAGCATATTCCATTGCGCTTTACAATTAGAACAACAGTTATAGAACAAAACTGGGCAAAGACAGACAGACACAGAGGTAGGAGGGCCCTGCTCGTAAGCTTACAATCTATGTGCTACTATTAGCGGCTAGAGTACAGGTGTTGGGCTTCACCTGGACATTTATCGCTTTCTTTATAAAGAGGCCCCTAGGCAGGAGATATATCAAATCTTTTAAAGAGGAGACGTTGCCAATAGCAACTAATCAGCATCTAGCTATAATTTTATAGAAAACACTAGATAATGCATCAACAACCTATTGCTCATTCTTACAAGCATGTGGTCTGCGATCTATCGCGTATTATTCAAACGGAATTCCGGCATGCACAGGAAACCTTGTAGCTTTGATCCGTCTTCGCATGTGCAGTTCTAAATCGCCTACTATGGATGATTCTGCTCCGGGAGATGCCCGCAGAGGAGGAGATGCAGGTGGGCTGTGATGGGGGCGGGGCCAGTCTAGTTGCACCATTAGGCCCCACCCTCTCCCCTGATGTTAGCGGATTCCCTGTATAAGCTTTATAGTACCTTTACTGTTGGTTATAAAACGCATGCTGGCTGGCTGCCTAGCTGCGTATTTCACAGCCACCGCCGCATTGGCTGAGAAGCAGCTCTCAGCTTCTCCTTCCTGTATAACCCGCCCCCAGACTCCCATTGGCTAGTTACATACACACACGTGACGTGTGATGAGGTCAACGGTTGGGGCGGCAATGGCTAGTATCAGAGCCAGATTTACACATACTGTATACCGAGACCACCCGAACTACCGTGATCCTAGGGAATCCAAGCCATCCAAAGGAAACTTTCGCCCTGGGCGCCACAAGGTCTAGAATCTGCCCTGGTTACATGCATTGTTGGAAATGACAGATCTTCAGGAGAGTCTTGGCAGGGTAAGCTAACTTGCTAAGACATCCAGTGGCACTGGGGAGGTGGGGTGTACTAATTAACCAGGCCAAGGTCTGATGGTGGAGCCCAGTGGGTGCCCAGGTTTAGTTTGACCAGTACCTTTTGTCCACATATCTGTAGTTAAGTGGATAGTGGGTACAATGCCATTTTGTAGGTCAATAAGTAGGTATCGTTTTTTTAACCTCCCAGTACAGGCGAGGAATTGCCAACCAACTAACTAACCATTCTTTCTTTTAAAGCAACAGAGGAGAAAAAATGCCACAAAAGAAGAAAAGCATCTTCAATAATTAACACGGACCCCAATGCCACCATTGATTTACATTTTTGTAATCAAACAATTAAAGTACCTTACAAATCAATCCTTCCTTCCTTCCCCTGCTTTCCACTCCATACACTACTCCCACCTCCCTCAGGCCTCTGGGCTAGTTCTTCATTAATGAAGGCTTTCTTGGTTACTTTCTTTGAGGTTCTTTAGTTTATTAAACTGCCCCCCTGTCTGCCACTGCAGTGCCATTCTGTGTCCTAGAGGTGCCATGTTGGAAGTGTAAGTGCCACATGTTTGTGCCGCCTGCCCACTGCTGTCGCTTAGCCATCCATCTACATCAGTGCAAACGTTTGGCCTAAACTGGATGAAAAAAATATTGTGAGGGTATGCGGTTAGTATTCCGATCGTCGGGATCCTGGTGGCTACAATACAGACGCCGGGATCCCGATGGGGACACCATACCGCCGCCGGTATACCGGCGAGGTAGGCGATTTCCCCCGATGGGTGAACAGAACCTGTGGGAGCAAAGCTCACCACCGAGCCCAAAGCAAGGCGAGCTCACAAGGGGCTTAGTTGCGCTCGCCCCTCTGCCGGCATTATACCTCTCGGGATGCCGCTGTCAGTATACAGACATTCGGCATTCCGTGCGGTGGCGATTCATACCAAACCCAAGGTGAGCTGTGAGGTGGTTAGACGCAACTGGAAATTACTGTAAGAACAAAATAAAAGGCCCAAATTATGTGATCTTAGCTGTTTGAATTAAAATTTATTTGAAAAATAAAATACACAAATTAAAAAACAAAACACGTGAGAAGTGGCGGCGCACAGCGCTAGTTTTGATTATAAAAAAATATTAGAATAAATACAAAGACGATATTTATAAGTTATAAACAACTTATTTGTATTAGTCTAATGATTTTTATAGTAAAAAAAAAAAATTGTAGTATACTGTAGTGTGGGCCTAATTCCGACCTGATCGCAGCAGTAAATTTGTTAGCTAATGGGCAAAACTATGGCCCTCATTCCGAGTTGTTCGCTCGCTAGCTGCTTTTAGCAGCATTGCACACGCTAAGCCGCCGCCTACTGGGAGTGAATCTTAGCTTAGCAGAATTGCGAACGAAAGATTCGCAAAATTGCGAATAGAAATTTCTTTGCAGTTTCTGAGTAGCTCGAGACTTACTCTGCCACTGCGATCAGTTCAGTCAGTTTCGTTCCTGGTTTGACGTCACAAACACACCCAGCGTTCACCCAGACACTACCCCGTTACTCCCGCGTTTTTCCCAGAAACGGCTGCGTTTTTTCACACATTCCCAGAAAACGGGCAGTTTCCGCCCAGAAACACCCACTTCCTGTCAAAAACACTACGATCACCAGAACGAAGAAAAAACCTTGTAATGCCGTGAGTAAAATACCTAACTTTTGAGTAAAATAACTAAGCGCATGCTCTCTGCGAACATTGCGCATGCGCAGTAAGCGACTAATCGCAATATAGAGAAAATCGGCAACGAGCGAACAACTCGGAATGACCATCCATGTGCACTGCTGGGGGGGGGGGGGGGGGGCAGATGTAACATGTGCAGAGAGAGTTAGATTTGGGTGGGGTGTGTTCAATCTGAAATCTAAATTGCAGTGTAAAAATAAAGCAGCCAGTATTTACCCTGCACAGAAACAAAATAACCCACCCAAATCTAACTCTCTCTGCACTAGCTAAACAAATTTGCTGCTGCGATCAGGTCTGAATTAGAGTTAGACCCTATGACAGGTGAGACTCTGCCTCCCCTAGCTGCACCTCACAATACACACATATATATATCCTGTAAATAGTTGCTTCTACATAGCTTTCACTATAATGTTAAACATTCACCATATTCACATTTATTATACCATGAGGCAATTAAAACACTAATATTTAAAAAAAAGTTCTGTGATGACCACTTTACTTGTTGTGGTCTTAGGGGGTATCCAATTAGCCGTGGTAGTTTACAGCGGGTAACTGGTTCGCCGGGGACTATTCTATTAGCCCCGATAGCACGTACTTATCAGGGATTGGTTTCGCTTGGTTATAAATAACTATTTTTGCCGCCATAAGTGCTGCGAAAATACATAGGTCTGCAGCTTATCGCGGACCAGATGTATTTTCAAGGAAAACGGGGCAAAGTAATTGGCAATATCAAATACTAATAATTGGATGGGTTGGGTTCAAAATGGCGGCTGCATCCAAACAGTGAGAATCCCGAAAGGGGGACATTAACCCTCCCCCTGCAGCCTAAACTTACCTTCCCCCTTTACTCTGTGCTGCTGGGGGAAACCCGCTCCTTCCACTATATATTGTAACTCTTACCCTTTGTCATCCTGCTGCCTCCATTTCCCTCTTCCAGTCATGCTACTGCTCTCCCTGTCACCATATGGGCCCCCTGTATAGCACAGGTGTAGCACGGGTGGCTCTGGTGGATCGCGTGCCTGACCCCTACCTCCACCCTGTATTGGCAGCTGCAGAGCAGGAGGAGGTGAAGCAGAGGGGGCGCACACTGAGTCAGAGACTAGGTAGGGAGCAGGGCAGGCCAGAGGAGACACTGACAGCCGACACATGCCGGAGCTCTGCCGCCCTCTTTATATGTCTCACTGTCTGCTTGTAGCCAGGTTTTATTAAAAAATACACACCTCCCCATGGTGTGTGTTTAGATTTTAAATTCAGGGAGTGCTGCACTCCGTGGGGTACATTTACTAAGATTCGTATTTTCCAAATTCATGTCCAAGTTCAATCACGAATGACATCGACAGTGTAAAATTGCAACTTTTTGAATTGATTACGATGGATTTACTAAGCTGTCGTATTCGGGTTTTTCTTTTGTTCCGATGTTGATGTCATTCGTGGTTTTTTACCTATTTTTACGGCAGTGATTAGCAAAACACTGCCGACTTTTTTTACAATCAATCTCGGCCGGATCTGTGTGATCCGTGCTGGGGTTTTTTTTTTTTTTTTTTTTAATTAAACACTGTAAAATAATAAAAAAAAATGCGTGGGGTCCCCCCTCCTAAGCATAACCAGCCTCGGGCTCTTTGAGCCGATCCTGGTTGCAAAAATATGGGGGGGAAAATGACAGGGGTTCCCCCATATTTAAGCAACCAGCATCGGGCTCTGCGCCTGGTCCTGGTCCCAAAAATACGGGGGACAAAAAGAGTAGGGGTCCCCCGTATTTTTAAAACCAGCACCGGGCTCCACTAGCTGGACAGATAATGCCACAGCCGGGGGTCACTTTTATATAGTGCCCTGCGGCCGTGGCATCAAAAATCCAACTAGTCACTCCTGGCCGGGGTACCCTGGGGGAGTGGGGACCCCTTCAATCAAGGGGTCCCCCCCCCCAGCCACCCAAGGGCCAGGGGTGAAGCCCGAGGCTGTCCCCCCCCCATCCAATGGGCTGCGGATGGGGAGGCTGATAGCCTTTGTTGTAAAAGAAAAGATATTGTTTTTAGTAGCAGTACTACAAGGCCCAGCAAGCCTCCCCCGCATGCTGGTACTTGGAGAACCACAAGTACCAGCATGCGACGGAAAAACGGGCCCGCTGGTACCTGTAGTACTACTACTAAAAAAATACCCAAAAAAAGACAAGACACACACACCGTGAAAGTATTATTTTATTACATACATACACACATACATACATACATACTTACCTTAAGTTCCCACGCAGGTCGGTCCTCTTCTCCAGTAGAATCCAAGGGGTACCTGTTGAAGAAATTATACTCACGAGATCCAGGGGTCCAGGCTCCTCGGGAAATCCAGGGGTAATCCACGTACTTGCATAAAATAAGAAAACGGAAAGCCGAGCCACGAACTGAAAGGGGCCCCATGTTTTCACATGGGACTCCTTTCCACGAATGCCAGAAACCCACTCTGACTGATGTCTAAGTGGGTTTCTTCAGCCAATCAGGGAGTGCCACGTTGTAGCACTCTCCTGATCGGCTGTGTGCTCCTGTCCTCACTGACAGGCAGCACACGGCAGTGTTACAATGTAGTGCCTATGCGCTACATTGTAACCAATGATGGGAACTTTCTGCCCTGCGGTTGACCTAAAGTGACGTCACCGCTGAGCAAGAAAGTTCCCAGCATTGGTTACAATGTAGCGCATAGGCGCTACATTGTAACACTGCCGTGTGCTGCCTGTCAGTGAGGACAGGAGCACACAGCCGATCAGGAGAGTGCTACAACGTGGCACTCCCTGATTGGCTGAAGAAACCCACTTAGACATCAGTCAGAGTGGGTTTCTGGCATTCGTGGAAAGGAGTCCCATGTGAAAACATGGGGCCCCTTTCAGTTCGTGGCTCGGCTTTCCGTTTTCTTATTTTATGCAAGTACGTGGATTACCCCTGGATTTCCCGAGGAGCCTGGACCCCTGGATCTCGGGAGTATAAATTTCTTCAACAGGTACCCCTTGGATTCTACTGGAGAAGAGGACCGACCTGCGTGGGAACTTAAGGTAAGTATGTATGTATGTGTATGTATGTATGTAATAAAATTATACTTTCACGGTGTGTGTGTCTTGTCTTTTTTTGGGTATTTTTTTAGTAGTAGTACTACAGGTACCAGCGGGCCCGTTTTTCCGTCGCATGCTGGTACTTGTGGTTCTCCAAGTACCAGCATGCGGGGGAGGCTTGCTGGGCCTTGTAGTACTGCTACTAAAAACAATATCTTTTCTTTTACAACAAAGGCTATCAGCCTCCCCATCCGCAGCCCATTGGATGGGGGGGGGGACAGCCTCGGGCTTCACCCCTGGCCCTTGGGTGGCTGGGGGGGGGGGACCCCTTGATTGAAGGGGTCCCCACTCCCCCAGGGTACCCCGGCCAGGGGTGACTAGTTGGATTTTTGATGCCACGGCCGCAGGGCACTATATAAAAGTGACCCCCGGCTGTGGCATTATCTGTCCAGCTAGTGGAGCCCGGTGCTGGTTTTAAAAATACGGGGGACCCCTACTCTTTTTGTCCCCCGTATTTTTGGGACCAGGACCAGGCGCAGAGCCCGATGCTGGTTGCTTAAATATGGGGGAACCCCTGTCATTTTTTTCCCCATATTTCTGCAACCAGGATCGGCTCAAAGAGCCCGAGGCTGGTTATGCTTAGGAGGGGGGACCCCACGCAATTTTTTTTGAACAAATAAGCACTTTCCCACCCCTTCCCACTGATATACATGCACGGATCTCATGGATCCGTGCATGCCTATCCAATCACGAATAAAAAAAAAAGGTCTGTTTTTTTTTAGCACTTTTTTACGAGTTGTAATTTTTCACGGCAGTGTTTGTTTGTTTTTTGCTTTGCACTTCTTAGTAAATGACCGAGATTCATACTTAAACAGCCGCGTTTTGACCGATGGTGTATTCATTCGTAATTTTTTACCTGAACTTGCAAAAAATTACGAATGCCCTCATCACTGCCGTGATTAGTGCTTAGTAAATTACCGAGATGACACTTTGATGAAAAAACGGCATCTCGGTCAAAATCGGGAGCTTAGTAAATTTCCCCCCCTGAGTCTAAACACACACACCATGGGGAGGTGTGTATTTTTTTTCTTTATATAAAACCCACCACTGAAGGGGTTAAATGATAAGCATTTCCTAAACATATCTACAGGGGACTGCAGTAGATGCCAAGGAAAATAAGAATTTACTTACCGATAATTCTATTTCTCGGAGTCCGTAGTGGATGCTGGGGTTCCTGAAAGGACCATGGGGAATAGCGGCTCCGCAGGAGACAGGGCACAAAAAGTAAAGCTTTCCGATCAGGTGGTGTGCACTGGCTCCTCCCCCTATGACCCTCCTCCAGACTCCAGTTAGGTACTGTGCCCGGACGAGCGTACACAATAAGGGAGGAATTTTGAATCCCGGGTAAGACTCATACCAGCCACACCAATCACACTGTACAACCTGTGATCTGAACCCAGTTAACAGTATGATAACAGCGGAGCCTCTGAAAAGATGGCTCACAACAACAATAACCCGATTTAGTTAGCAATAACTATGTACAAGTATTGCAGATAATCCGCACTTGGGATGGGCGCCCAGCATCCACTACGGACTCCGAGAAATAGAATTATCGGTAAGTAAATTCTTATTTTCTCTATCGTCCTTGTGGATGCTGGGGTTCCTGAAAGGACCATGGGGATTATACCAAAGCTCCCAAACGGGCGGGAGAGTGCGGATGACTCTGCAGCACCGAATGAGAGAACTCCAGGTCCTCTTTTGCCAGGGTATCAAATTTGTAGAATTTTACAAACGTGTTCTCCCCCGACCACGTAGCTGCTCGGCAAAGTTGTAATGCCGAGACCCCTCGGGCAGCCGCCCAAGATGAGCCCACCTTCCTTGTGGAATGGGCCTTAACAGATTTAGACTGTGGCAGGCCTGCCACAGAATGTGCAAGTTGAATTGTGCTACCAATCCCACGAGCAATCGACTGCTTAGAAGCAGAAGCACCCAGCATTGTTGGGTGCATACAGGATAAACAGCAAGTCAGATTTCCTGACTCCAGCCAACCTGGAAACTATATTTTCAGGGCCCTGATAACATCCAGCAACTTGGAGTCCTCCAAGTCCCTAGTAGCCGCAGGTACCACAATAAGCTGGTTCAGGTGAAACGCTGACACCACCTTAAGGAGAAACTGGGGACGAGTCCGCAGCTTTGCTCTGTCCGAATGGACAATCAGATATGGCTTTGTGAGATAAAGCCGCCAATTCTGACACTCGCCTGGCCGAGGCCAGGACCAACAGCATGGTCATTTTCCATGTGAGATATATCAAATCCACAGATTTGAGTTGTTTAAACCAATGTGATTTTTTAGGAATCCCAAAACTACGTTGAGATCGCCCAGTGCCACTGGAGACATCAAAGGGGCTGTATATGCAGTACTCCCTTAACAACTTCTGGACTTCAGGAACTGAAGCCAATTTCTTTCTGGAAGAAAAACAACAGGCCGAAATTTGAACCTTAATGGACCCAATTTGAGACCCATAGACACTCCTGTTTGCAGGAAATGTAGAAATTAACCTAGTTGAAATTCTTCCGTGGAGCCTTCCTGGACTCACACCCTGGCACATATTTTCACCTAAGTGGTGATAATGTTGTGCGGTCACCTCCTTCCTGGCTCTGACCAGGGTAGGGATGACCTCTTCCGGAATGCCTCTTTCCCTTAGGATCCGGCGTTCACCCGCCTTGGCGTCAACGCAGCTGCGGTAAGTCCCGGAACAGACACGGTTCTTGCCGAATCAAGACCCTTCTTAGTATCTCTTGAAGTTCCGGGAACCAAGTCCTTCTTGGCCAAACCGGAGCCACGAGTATAGTTCTTACTCCTCTCCTTCCTATCATTTTCAATACATTGGGTATGAAAAGCAGAGGATGGAACACATACACCGACTGGTACACCGACGGTGTTACCAGAGCGTCCCAGCTATTGCCTGAGTGTCTCTTGACCTGGCGCTTCAGGTGGGACGCCATCATAACCACCTTTGGTCTTTCCCAACGGTTTACAATCATGTGGAAACTTCCAGATTAAGTTTCCACTTTTCCGGGTGGAATTCATTTATGCTGAGGAAATCTTCCCAGTTGCCCACTCCCGGAATGAACACTGCTGACAGTGTTATCACATGATTTTCCGCCCAGCGAAGAATCCTTGCTGTCATTGCCCTCCTGCTTCTTGTGTCGCCCCGTCTGATAACGTGGGCGACCGCCATGATGATGTCCTACTGGATCAGCACCGGTTGACTTTGAAGCAGGAGTCTTCCTAGGCTCAGAGCATTGTAAATTGCCCTTAGCTCCAGTATATTCATGTGGAGAGAAGTCTCCAGACTTGACCACACTTCCTTGGAAATTTTTTCCCTGTGTGACTACTCCCCAGCCTCTCAGGCTGGTATCCGTGGTCCCCAGAACACAGTCCTGAATGCTGAGTGTGCTGCCCTCTAAAAGATGAGCACTCTGCAGCCCCCACAGAAGAGACACCCTTGTCCTTGGAGACAGGATTATCCGCTGATGCATCTGAAAATGCGATCCGGACCATTCGTCCAGCAAATCCCCTGAGATCTGCCGAATGGAATCGCTTCGTAAGAAGCCACCATTTTTCCCAGGACTCCTGTGCATTGATGCACTGATACTTGGCCTGGTTTTAGGAGGTTTCTGACTAGGTCGAATAACTCCTTGGCTTTTTCCTCCCGGAGGAACACCTTTTTCTGGACTATGCCCAGAATCATTCCTAGGAACAGCAGACGTATCGTCGGAAAACAGCTGCGATTCTTGGAATATTTAGAATCCAGTCGTGCTGTCGTAGAACTACTTTAGATAGTGCTCTTCCGACCTCCAACTGTTCTCTGGAACTTGCCCTTTTCAGGATATCGTCCAAGTAAGGGATAATTTAGATGCCTTTTTTCTTTGAAGAAACATCTTTTCGGCCATTACCTTGGTAAAAGGCCCGGGGTGCCGTGGATAATTCAAACGGCATCGTCTGAAACTGATATTGACAGTTCTGTACCACGAACCAGAGGTACCCTTGTTGAGAAGGGCAAATTTGGACATGGAGGTAATCCTTGATGTCCAGGGACACCATATAGTCCCCTTTTTTCCGGTTCGCTATCACTGCTCTGAGTGACTCCATCTCGATTTGAACCTTTTATGTAAGTGTTCAAAGATTTCAGTTTAGACTATGTCTCACCAAGCCGTCTGGCGTCAGTACCACAATATAGTGTGGAAAAATAATACCCTTTTCCTTGTTGTAGGAGGGGTACTTTGATTATCACCTGCTGGATATACAGCTTGTGAATTGTTTCCAATGCTGCCTCCCTGTCGGAGGGAGCCGTTGGTAAAGCAGACTTCAGAAACCTGCGAGGAGAAGATGTCTCGACTCTCCAATCTGTACCCCTGGGATAATACTTGTACTATCTAGGGGTCAACCTGCGAGTGATCCCACTGCGCGCTGAGACTCTTGAGACTACCCCCCCACCTTGAGTCCGCTTGCATGGCCCCAGCGTCATGCTGAGGACTTGGCAGACGTGGTGGAGGGCTTCTTTTCCTGGGAAGGGGCTGCCTGCTGCAGTCTACTTCCCTTACCTCTATGTCTGGGCAGATATGACTGGCCTTTTGCCTGCATGCCCTCATGGGAAAGGAAGGATTGAGGCTGAAAAGACGGTGTCTTTTTCAGCTGAGATGTAACTTGGGGTAAAAAGGTTGGATTTCCCAGCTGTTGCCGTGGTCCCCAGGTCCGATGGACCGACCCCAACTAACTCCTTCCCTTTATACGGCAATACTTCCATGTGCCGTATGGGATCTGTATCACCTGACCACTGTCGTGTCCATGACATCTTCTGGGTGATATGGACAACGTACTTATCTTGATGCCAGAGAGCAAATATCCCTCTGTGCATCTCACGTACATATATATAGAATGCATCCTATTAAATGCTCTATATGAATAAAATATTTTCAGTCAGGGAATCCGACCAAGCCAACCCAGCACTGCATCTCCAGGCTGATGGCGATCGCTGGTCGCAGTATAACCACCGTATGTGTGTATATACTTTTTAGGATATCTTTCCAGCTTCCTATCAGCTGGCTCCTTGAGGGCGGCCGTATCTGGAGACGGTAACGCCACTTGATAAGCGTGTGAGCGCCTTATCACCCTAAGGGGTGTTTCCCAACGCGCCCTAATTTCTGGCGGGAAAGGGTATAACGCCAATATTTGCTATCGGGGTAACCCCACGCATCATCACACACTTCATTTTATTTTATCTGATTCAGGAAAAACTACAGGTAGTTTTTTCACTCCCACATAATACCCTTTTTTGTGGTACTTGTAGTATCAGAAATATGCAACACCTCCTTCATTGCCCTTAACGTGTGGCCCTAATGAGAAATACGTTTGTTTATTCACCGTCGACACTGGATTCAGTGTCCGTGTCTGTGTCTGTGTCGACCGACTGAGGTAAATGGGCGTTTTTAACGCCCCTGACGGTGTTTCTGAGACGCCTGGACCGGTACTAATAGTTTGTCGGCCGTCTCACGTCGTCAACCGACCTTGCAGCGTGTTGACATTCTCACGTAATTCCCTAAATAAGCCATCCATTCCGGTGTCGACTCCCTAGAGAGTGACATCACCATTACAGGCAATTTCTCCGCCTCCTCACCAACATCGTCCTCATACATGTCGACACACACGTACCGACACACAGCACACACACCGGGAATGCTCTGACAGAGGACAGGACCCACACTAGCCCTTTGGGGAGACAGAGGGAGAGTTTGCCAGCACACACCAAAACGCTATAATTATATAGGGACAACCTTATATAAGTGTTTTCCCTTATAGCATCTTTATATATATCTCAATATCGCCAAAATCAGTGCCCCCCCTCTCTGTTTTAACCCTGTTTCTGTAGTGCAGTGCAGGGGAGAGCCTGGGAGCCTTCTCTCCAGGCTTTCTGTGAGAGAAAATGGCGCTGTGTGCTGAGGAGATAGGCCCCGCCCCTTTTTCGGCGGGCTCGTCTCCCGCTATTTAGTGAATCTTGGCAGGGGTTAAATATCTCCATATAGCCTCTGGGGGCTATATGTGAGGTATTTTTCGCCAAAAAAGGTTTTCATTTGCCTCCCAGGGCGCCCCCCTCCCAGCGCCCTGCACCCTCAGTGACTGCCGTGTGAAGTGTGCTGAGAGGAAAATGGCGCACAGCTGCAGTGCTGTGCGCTACCTTTAGAAGACTGCAGGAGTCTTCAGCCGCCGATTCTGGACCTCTTCTTACTTCAGCATCTGCAAGGGGGCCGGCGGCGCGGCTCCGGTGACCATCCAGGCTGTACCTGTGATCGTCCCTCTGGAGCTGATGTCCAGTAGCCAAGAAGCCAATCCATCCTGCACGCAGGTGAGTTCACTCCTTCTCCCCTAAGTCCCTCGTTGCAGTGATCCTGTTGCCAGCAGGACTCACTGTAAAATAAAAAACCTAAGCTAAACTTTCTCTAAGCAGCTCTTTAGGAGAGCCACCTAGATTGCACCCTTCTCGGCCGGGCACAAAAATCTAACTGGAGTCTGGAGGAGGGTCATAGGGGGAGGAGCCAGTGCACACCACCTGATCGGAAAGCTTTACTTTTTGTGCCCTGTCTCCTGCGGAGCCGCTATTCCCCATGGTCCTTTCAGGAACCCCAGCATCCACAAGGACGATAGAGAAATATATATATATATATATATATATATATATATATATATATATATATATATATATATATATATATATATACACACACACATATATATATATATATATATATACACACACACACATATATATATATATATATATATATATATATATATATATATATATATATATATATATATTTCTCTATCGTCCTTGTGGATGCTGGGGTTCCTGAAAGGACCATGGGGAATAGCGGCTCCGCAGGAGACAGGGCACAAAAAGTAAAGCTTTCCGATCAGGTGGTGTGCACTGGCTCCTCCCCCTATGACCCTCCTCCAGACTCCAGTTAGATTTTTGTGTATATATATATACATACACACACACACACACACACACACATACATATATACACACACACATACATACACACACACTGCAGCTCCGGAGGACTCCTGTAATAATGCCTGCTATAACGTGTAAAAAGGGGGACTCTGCCTGCCGTACTGTGTTATAGGGGCTTTACCTGGCGTAATATGTAGCAGGGGCTCTACCTTGCACAATTAATGTGTAGGTGGCGTTAATGTGCCGCGTAATCTGAATAATAGAGACTTCTGTACAGTGTAATATTGGTATTATTTTGTGGCCATGCCCCTTCCCCATGAAGCCACGCCCCTAAATTTTTGGCCACTGGCCCCGTTTTGTATATGGGGGGCGTGGGGACGATGGTGTTTCTTGCACACAGCGCTACAATGTCTAGTTACTGCACTGCACATAATCGTGGCTTTCTTAGTGAATTAATGCATTTTACGTTAGAATGCATCTAATTTAGGACAGAATGGAGTTCAGCTCTGAAGCCGGCCCAATATAAATTAATATATGACATCCTGTGACAGGATGACAGCTATAGAATTACAGCAGGTTCCAAGGGATGATGGAACGGGTGTGAGAAACGAGTGTTTACTCTCCAGATGTCACCGACTGTTTACAGTACACATTGGAGCCTGCCGGCGGCACGTGCTTGGGTGATATATCTGCTGCCCGGAGTGCAAAAGCAGCTTGAATTTAACCAGCCTTCTTCCTGGCCTTCACTGCAGCAACCATGCAGTGTGTGTAACCTGCAGCCTTTAACCCATTGCCTACCAGTCTATGAGGGGACGCAGCAGTGTGGAGAGGATAGATTGGAATACAGTAAAACCATCATTTGTAGCACTGGTAGTAAGAAGTATAACTACGCCTACATATCTTCCCGGGACACTGACTGATTTACTTGAATTGGGCCCCATCTGCTGGATTAAAGTAATAAAACATAAACACACAGTCTCTGAACTGTATATTAAAAAATGTGCAAAGAGGGGTGTGCAATGAGCCCCCCCTCCCCCCGGCCCGACAGCCATGCCACCAAGATGGTGCGGCTACCTCTACTATCTGCTGCTGGTCCCTAGTACTGTAATATACTCCTGTTTTGACAGGATTTTTGCCACTAATCATATATAATAAAAGGCTAACACTACTCCTCACCTCTATGGGGGGAATTTAAGTGTTTTGCACACACAGCGGCCGCTAAATGGTGCCCAACGCAGCAATTTAAGTGTTGCTCCGTTCGGACGCACACAGCCGCCGGCAAGGAGATTACTGTTATGTTGTTGCATCACTTTGACGGGCTGGTAACTGCAGTGAGAGCTGAAAGCCTGATCAGTGAGGGAATCCCCCCTCCACCCCAATCAAATATATTATTTATATATATATATTATTTATTTATTTATTTATTTATATGTGACTTATTAGTAACTCTGCCATATACAGCCAACTTGTTGATTAGGTGTACTCCTGTACTGGTCCTTTCATTCCTATCATTTTGGGTACACAGGAACCCCCTCCTGTGTGCACCACTGTGGTGTGGACCTTTTTTAGTTTTATTTTAAACCTAGAATTTCTGTGTCTTCCCTTTTATGTATTATTTATTTTAATGTCCGATAACTATAGACTCATGTTGCCTGCTGTCAAGTGGCTTCAGAGGCCATTTTGTTAGCTAGAAAGGTACCATACCAAATGGCCTTTTTGATATACAGTACATGTAATGCATCTTGCAGAAAGAATTCAAGGCTTCTTAAAATCCAACATTTATAGAAATTTCAATCTGCAAGGACTTACTACAGAAAGTGGATGTAAATGGTGATGAAGTTTATTCTAACCTTTCTGGCAGTGACGGGTTGTCCAACAACGAGGTTCCTCCACTCCATTTATCACAGTCTTCACACAGGACGACTCCAGGACCCCAGGACAGACATCGGCACATTCTAATATCGGCTTGTTACCCACTATGTAGTGATTGTCCACTACTTCGGACAACAGAGACCAGTCTATGGTGGAAATGTGGCAAAGCTCCTGGTTGCGCTCAATGCGCACTGCCCCTCGTAGGATGTTGGTGAGGCTGGGAAGGCCCAACTCTCTCAAGTGGGGCATCTCAAAGATCACCAGTGAGTAGTGGAAGAAAAGATCTGTGCCACGGATAATGGACAGATTGGGGAAGAGTTCTTGTAGACTTTCCAGGCCATAGACACGAAAAAGGAGAAGGTATTCTGTGATCATTGTCAATCGGGGGAAACTTAGGCCTCTGAAATCCTCGGGTTTGGTGCCAAACATAAGCAAGATCTGTAGATTTCCTTGGATAATGGTACAATTCTCCAACTTATGGAGCTGAGACACATCATTCCGGATGTCCATACTGCCACAGACTAGAGGAGAAGAGAAGATAATCATGAGACAGAACATGTAGATCATGTCATAACCACAGGAAAAGGGTACAAACCCCCCCCCCCCCAATCCAATCAATACCATGGAACATCTGTCAATTGTCAGTTACTTGCTGAACGCACATGCCACCCCACCATCCAATTAGTAATCCAGATACAGTTTTCTATCCCAAGGGTCTACAAAACCCATGGTAGACACCCTACAATAACATGCAGCCATAAAAACCACGCAACCATATTGATCGTAAACCATGATTCATTGGGTTAGATTCCAAAAAAAATAAAAACATGGAGAAAAATAAATAAACCCTTTGGTTTCAAAATGTCTCACAAACACACCTCAAACTTTTTCTTTTTTTTTTCCCATTCAGCAGGTTTGCTGATTCGTCAGTTAGCAGAACTTAGTCCATGCTATGGTACATTATTTAGCAAATGGGTGGGAAACTCACCAAATTTCCAGGAGTTTATACTACTACACCTGTGTACAATGCCCAGATGTACTCTTCGGCTCATATATTGAGTGTAATAGCGCCAGAGCCTCCTGAGCCATTTAGCTCACTACACGTCCCTGATAAGATGACTTCCTGATGGTGGGTGGGACACCGGCTCTGGTCCCTTAAATGTGTGGCTATGTACTGTACATTTCTACATGATTTAAGGAGTGAAAAGGTTTCATAAGTTGCCTCCAAGTTAGCGGCGCGTGATTAAAGAGTCCTGGCCATTGGTTGAACTTGGACAGCCTCACTACATTCTGCTTTTATGAATGACAACACATGTAGAGGTTGCATTCCCACTTTGGGCCTATTTCAAGACAGACTTCAATTTATTGAATGATGGAAAAAACCCATAAGAACCTTGGAAAATTACAACATTCCTAAAGTAGTGTCAACATTAGCAGTCACTTTGAAATAATACTGGCATATAAATATTACACCACCAGCAAAGACTGTGGCCACTTCAACACGCACACTTGGCCGAGCTCCACTAAAGTATTGGTGGCTGACTCGTCTCACAAATAGCCCAACAGATAAGATATAGGTTTCATAGGCTAAAATTATTTATTTTTAACATAAGACTTTTACATATAATAAAATGACAGAAGTACGGCATTATCAATCTTCCTTGTGTCACAATTTTCTTACAAGACCGTAATCTTGTTTTATCTTAAATCATGTGATTTTTTTATTGAACTGTAAAAAAAAAAAAAAAAAACCACTGAAAACAAGATTAAAAATGATAAAGAAGGAAGTAGCCGTCAGTACGTGATATTTGAGCAAACGATGAAAACAACATTGCGAGGGAAGAAAACACAAGTGTCGTTAGAACAAAGCTAAAAACAGAGTATGATGAACAAGTAAATAAGTGTTCAGGGTACAGCAGGACATGAGGGCAAAAGGTCGGGGAATTATGTAACAGGGTCTGAGTGACTATTATAGGGGTCTATTTACTAAGCCTTGGAGAGAGATAAAGTGGACACATAAGGTACCAGCCAACTGTCAATTTTCAAACACAGCCTGTAACATGGGAGTTAGGAGCGGATTGGCTGGTACTTTATCTCTCTTTAATGCTTGGTAAATAGACCCCGAAATCTGGAGTGTCACCATCTGTGCCGCAGTTTATGGTGCCTAAAAAGGGTGTTTCCACTCACGTAGCGTTAGACACCTCGTTACAGGGATTCTCCACCAAAATGTCAGGGAAGTCTTGGGCAAACAACGCTCTAGCCATTATGATCTGGGGAAGGATGGCAAGGCACAAAACATAGTGGGTCTCCTCGAGGTCAAGGTCAAACAAACAAATCCTAGGGTCTAAGGGGGAGAGTGGCTGCTTTGGGCAAGATCTCCACTTCTATAAACCCGCACTTTAGTAAATATACCCCTGGATAGAAGGCAAGGAAAACAGACACCAAGTCTGTACGGGAGAAGGTGTAATAAACAAATTGAGAAATGACAAGAGAATTACACAGTATTGGGGTAACGGGCCCACCAAACATCCAGTGAGCAATAGTAGAGGCAGCCCGTGCAGGACCTCATAATTATATGTAGATGGGATCTAATATCAGCAAAAGGGTAAAGAGTACAGTTAATGAAGGCTCCCCTTAGAGTCAATGAGTAAACGCCCCACCTCCACCCGGATGAGTATCCAAGAGCCACAAAACATTAGCGCTATCTTTCTTGGCCTGGGACAGAACAAAGGACCATTTCATTTTGTCGTCTAGGAACCAGACAGTCAAACCAAATAGGCAGAGCCCTGCACCATCAAAGGTCAACCCCATCTAACGGAATTAGTATAGGGAGATGAAGGGGAGGGGAAGGGAAGGGGGAGGGGAAGGGAAGGGGGGGACGACGACACACTGTTAGGACACCATGTGCAGCCAACCTCACATATAAAACAACAATCAGGAGACAGATCAAAAACTAAAAAAAACAAAAAAAAAACAAAAGCAATGTGCAAATACAGACAAACGGAAAACATAAAATTAGAAGTCAGCTTAACACAGCCTGAAAAAAGACAAAACAGGCTAACTAACCCCTAACCCACCCTGTATGAGTATCAAGAACTGTGGTGTGAAGTCAGCAAAAGGTAAATAAGGGGCAGTCTACATGGTCCAAGTGGTTATTATATGCCATCAAATTCTAAATTTCTATGGATCCCTAAAACTAGCAACAAAGTTAAACTAGAAAGCTGTACTCAGGCAGCGTGAAGGCCAGCAGAACATGCTGCAAGGGCCACACCACCACATGGATAGAGGTCAAATTCAAAATCAAAACAGAAAATGGCAAACTATACAATCAGAGTAATCATAGGCACATTAGGAAGGCAATGGAGAAAGTGGAAAAGAACCGATTCAACCCGCTGAATGATGTGCACGCTCCAGCCAGGTCTCTGCATCAGGTCCCAGTGGCCAGGGTGCCAGTCCAGGCAGGTCTCTGCGCCCATGGTGCCAGTCCAGGGAGGTCTTTGCGCCCAGGGTGCCAGTCCAGGCGGGTCTCTGCGCCCAGGGTGCCAGTCCAGGCGGGTCTCTGCGCCCAGGGTGCCAGTCCAGGCGGGTCTCTGCGCCCAGGGTGCCAGTCCAGGCGGGTCTCTGCGCCCAGGGTGCCAGTCCAGGCGGGTCCCTGTGTCAGGCCTCTGCAACGAGGGTGCCAGTCCAGGCAAGTCTCGGCATCAGGTCTCTGCAGCCAGGTGCATCTTGTGGATTGTTTAAGACATGAGTGGACCCATCACATACCACTCGAAGGTGAGTTGGGAAGAGCATGGGACATTGCATCTCCATATCATGTAGTTTCTTCTTGACTTGCAGAAATTGTGAGTCATTTGTACATCCAAGTCAAAGTCTGTATATACGGAAACAGGATGATTAGCAGATCTGAGAGGACCATGAAGGCGAGAAAGTCACAAGACAGCATCTAGATTCTTGAAGCGCACAAGACGAGCAATAAAAGTCTGGCAGAGGCTGCTGGGAGGGAAGGAGGGGAACACGCACCACATCAAACTGGTGAGTAAAACCATTTTAGTGAATGTACAGTATGAACAAGCTAATCTTCAAGACATTTCTCTGGAGCAGATTCCTGCACCCTCCCCGGGAAACCTGCAAAACTGAGATTATTACGCTGGAGTCTACCTTCCATGATAGATGGATTCGGTTAAATCCAAACTATCTGGGAGGAAAGGTCTAAGATCTTGTCCTTCATGGAAGAGGTAATGATCCTCCAAAGCGGATTTCCTATGCTCAGCGTCTTCAAACCTCTCACAGATTTTCTGATGAACGTAGTGGACCAGGGAAATGTCCACCTGCAGTTGACCCATCTCGTCAGTAACCTGCTGCTCAGAAGAGGTAATAGCCTGAAGAACCTGTTGCAAGGAAGGTGGGGGATCACCTGAAGTATCCACCAGAGCCATTGCAACATCTCAGCAACTGCATCTCCCAAATGCTCACTTCCCGTCAATCACTTTGCGGTTAATTCTTCATTCCGAGCAGCATCGCAATAGTACCTTGGCAAATGCCCAGTGAAATCGCTCCACTGCGTAAAAATCAGCATTGTGACTGCATCTAAATCTGAACCCATGTGCAATTTTTGGAGGTTTGGGAATGTAGGACTTCATTTCAGATTAGTATGGTAGTGTGAAGGAAGCAACATTTCAGAATGATCTAACAGACCTATTCAAGGCGGTAAAAGCACTTCAGCTGAGGAGGATCAAAATATTTGCTTTATAAAACTGACCATGACTTTATTGAAGCAAAGACCACTTGGTTCTATCTGGAGAAGAAATAAAGATAAAGATATCTATTTATTTGAAGAATAAAGATAAATTAGATTTCGCTGATGGCATATTTAGCACAGCAAGGGGATTACCAACGCATTGGGAAATATGGTTCCGGTATGAATGATCGACCATGTTATGGTCGACAGTCATTAGGTCGACCACTATTGGTCGACATTGACACGGTCGACATGGACACATGGTCGGCACATGAAAATGGTCGACACATGAAAAGGTCGACATGAGTTTTTTTACTTTTTTTTTGTGTCGTTTTTTGCGTAAAGTGACTGGGAACCCCAATTAGTGCACCGCGTCCGCTCGCCATGCTTCGGGCATGGTGCCTTCGCTCCGCTAGGCACAGATTACCGTTCCAATCGTAGTCCATGTGGATCGTAAAGTATGGAAAAGTTCCCCAAAAGAAAAAAGAAAAGAAAAAAAAACTCATGTCGACCTTTTCATGTGTCGACCATTCTCACGTGTCGACCATGTCAATGTCGACCAATAGTGGTCGACCTAATGACTGTCGACCATAACATGGTCGACCATGTGAACGGATACCGGGAAATATATAGGACATGCAAATGCCTGGGGTTGGTAATGCAGGTTTAGGTCAGTGAAGGCTGAATATGCATTGTTCTAAGCAGGGTCGGACTGGCCCACAGGGGCAACCCCCGGTGGGCCTCACTGCCTTGTCCCGCCCCTCTAGGGATCAGGTCCCAGAATGTGTGCTTGAATTATACATGTTACCGTATACTGCACTTGACTATGATGTATTCTCCATAGCGCATGGCTGTCATTACTCTGGTACATCATCATGCATGCACTAGCAGTATTTACTATATAAATTTGTCAAGGGGTCCAGCCCATGCACTCTTTAACGGCCACACCCCCTCTGGAGAGTGGCCACACCCCTAAATATGGGCCCCTATGACTGTATTCCCCCAATGGGCCCTTCATGCCCCATTCCGACACTGGTTCTAGACATTATTGCATCATCATTTTTGCCTTTTGGGGTTGTCCTATTGACACTTCCATATTTATATTTTTACTTTGCACATGGTCATTGGTGACAGTCTGAGGATTATGGGTTCGCCAAAGAACTCAATGTCCCTGTTTTACACTAAGTCTATTTCCCCAACAATAACTCACAGCACAAAGTAACACAACTGATAGCTTTAGCTGGTAAGTGAATTTACTGTAAATATGCTGCACACTTGTCTGGCTTCTCAACGCTGAATTGGATGCAATGGGCACTTCTATTGCACAAGATATTTCACATACAGGAACAGATGTACTAAACCTTGAAGAGTGATAAAGTGGAGAGAGAAGTTGTGTACACACTAGTCCAGTGGTTCCCGAACAGTCCTCAAGGCACCCCAACAGTCCAGGTTTTAAGGATATCCCTGCTTAGGCACAGGTGACTTAATTAGTAGCTCAGTCAGTTTGATGATACCATCAGTGCACAAGCAGGGATATCCCTAAAACCTGGCCTGTTGGGGGTCTTGAGAACCACTGTACTAGGAGATCTATTTAGGCTGTTTGCATGAATCGCTGATATATTGCAAACGTGTCGGCTGTGTAGCACAGTCAATGGCCAGTATATCTTCAGAAATACCAGCGCATCTGGCCGTGAGTACGGGCGATCCGCCGCCCGCCTGTACACTTGCTGCGGGGACTGACGTCAAAGCTGGCCAGGTATTTTCAAATTCCCGCCTAGCCGTGACATCAGGACGGCACATTGAGCGGCCAATTGGTAAATGTATATTCTTACTTGAATCAGCCACTCTGTCGGCATGATTGAGGGTCTGCCGACATGCCGACACAGCTCCTGTCATTTTTCAAAAACAGCCTGTAACGCTGCAGTTAGGAGCTGATTGGTTGGAACTCTCGCACTGCTTTATTACTCTCCATAGTTTAGTACATCTCCCCCACATAGTTTACTGTAGACTAATTTAGAGGCCTATTTACCAATATGGTCCAAAAAAAAAATAATAATAAAAAATAAAAAATTGCAGTAATAGAAAATCTCTCAAGACATTAAAAAAAAAAAAAGTTCACAGTGGCATCTTAATTTTTTTTTTTATGTCTGAAAGGTTTATTCAGTAGCGGAAAGGGGGGGTTCGGGCATATGAGCGTCAAAGTTTTATTTATTTATGTTTAGAGTAAAGTATATTGTTTAGCCTAACAAATATAATGTACACAGGTTTAGGGCAATCCCAAAACAACGGGACAACATTCTTTTATTGCAAATATCTGCAGGTCTCCTCCAACATTCCACTGGCAAGCGAGGAGTTAACACTGGCAGTGCACCACCTGGAAATGCTGGTTGCACCGCTTCCTGGAGGGGCCAAAATAACCTACTCATTGTTTTGGGCAAAATATTATCACGTCAAACCAACAATATAATGTGGCAAGTTCTCCATTTCAGCATACATTGTATATACAGTAAACATATGCACAGTATATTAGGTTGCCCAACAGGTTTATTTGCAACCTTTTCTATTTCCATTATAATGTATTTGTGCATACCTCAGAGAAGTCCTGACTTAGGGGGTATTGCTGGATCTAGGAGATTGTCAGGAGGAGTTCTAGGTGCTGGAGAGCTTTATGGAACAGTGTGGGTAGGGGGGGTAAGAGGGTGGCTGGGGGGGCATAAGGGGTGTGAACAAGTTCCGATTACACAAACTTGGAGGGGCCCTGGCCTGGGCCAGCTGCTAAGAAGAATAATTGCCCCCCCATCTACCACACACTGTGTAGCTGCCCCCTGACGGAGAATGGCCAGAACCCGCCGTGGCTGGTCTTGGTGGCATAGTGCATCAAATGTGCTAGACTTATCCTTGAGATGTGGCATGCTCCTACAACATGCAGCCTAGGGATGGCAATCGATATGGTTAAAACCCAGTGAGCATCGATGGTTAACCTCAGTGGAAAACCATTGATGGTTTGGATGTGTGCAGCAGGGATGCCGCCTGTGCATATGAAGTACTGAAGTGTGATGGTATTTTGCCACTGGAATGTTCCATTGATTGAGAATCCATTGGGAGTAAGTCATTGGTGGTTGATGACCAGCCAGAAAAAGGTAAAAAATAAAAATAAAAAATAATAATAATAATGTTTCCCATACGGTAACTGTAACCCCCCTGTATAGCAAGCGAATCATTTCTGGCCACAGATAGTCAGCGAATCGGTTCAACAATGGGGGCTACCGCCAGCGATAGCAAATTAGTAGCCCTTGATAGAAGCAGTAGTGATCGTGCTGTATGGTGATGCAACAGGAGGGGTCAATTACAAGTGGACGCCTTCTGCTGCAGTAGTGACCTCAGACGCAGCATCGGATCTCTCACCCACTATCGTGCAGTTTGTAGCCCCCATGATGCCATGCAAGCTGCCCATCGCAGAGGTAAGGAAATCTCCATCCAACGACAGAGATCCTGGCCTCCTCCCTCCCATTAAGCGGCACTGACATGCCTCTTTTTACAAACGGAGGCCGTCGCCACCTCCTCCCTGTTCCCGAAATGGCCGCACTCTATCAATCACAGAGAGTCTGCTGCCGCCCTGCGTCGCAGGACCCGTTTACGCACGTGCAGAATGGGTCCTGCGCATGCGAAAAAGTACCAAAAATCTGTACTTTGCGATGATGGCCGCAGCTCCAACCACATATGAATTAGGCCCTCAGAGCTTTTTAGGCAAGCACAAAGTACCTTGGCCGTTCTGGTGGTGGCACAACTACACATTACGTTAGCATGACCACGCGCCATCAGCATATAAAAAAGGGGGGCCCAGTATTCATAATGGAGTGTAAGCCGCCACACATCCCCACGTTCAGCCATATCTCCTGGTACTGTGGCTCTATACAACTGGGAATTATACAGTAATAAAGCAAGGTTGGACATTGATGGATAGGCAAAAGTGGTAAGAGGTCATGCCACGCAATCTTACACTATCGGGAAATAGAAGATTGATACACAACATTAAATGCCACTAGATTATAATGGGAACAACATAACGTTCTTAGTGGGGCTATGTGATCAAACCACCAGCCAGACCTAGCCACCAGTCAGACCTAGCCACCAGTCACGGCTGTATCTAACCCGCCCCCCAGACAATATTAGTGGTTAGTCAGGGGTTATGTTTTATAGGTTTCCCCTATTCTAGTTTGGTCTAGCCCCGGCTGAGCAACCACCAATGATTTTAATACATTTATCGATTCTACACAGTGCAAGAGAAACGTTATATCTCGACAGAACAAAAATGATAGAAAAGATTCTATGTGGAACGCTCAAGACCCATTTCCACTGGAGAACCATACAAGTGGCGCAGCAAATAATGGAGACAGGCTTTGAACAGAGGGGAATGGGGCATCCGGGCTCTAGGTTGACCATGGAAAGGTCGACCACTAATGGTCAACAGGCATTAGGCTGACACAGTCAAAAGGTCAACATGGTTAATAGGTCGACAGGTTCATATAGTCGACACCAACTTTTTGGTGTTTTTTTTTAGCATTTTAATCAACTTTTTCATACTTTAACATCCACGTGGACTACGATTGGGAGTAGTAACCTGTTCAGAGCGCAGCAGTAGCGGAGCGAGTCACCTTGCCTGAAGCATAGCGAGCCATGCGAGGGGACGCAGTACTCTAATTGGGGTTTAAAGTGCTTTGACGGCAAAAACGACACCCCAAAAAACTAAGATGTTGTATTGATCTTTTTTTGTGTCGACTTTTTGTCACGTCGACCCTTTGACCACATCAACATTTTCACGTGTCGATTTTTTGGCCCCGTCGACCTTTTGTCAGGTCACCCTTTTCACGTGTCGACCTTTTGACTATCAACCTAATGCACGTCGACCAATTGCGGTCGACCTAATGACTGTAGACCTTTCCCCGTGTAGAGCGGCTGATCCATACCCGGTGAATGGGGCCAATGATGATGCAAAAGCAGCGCCAGGCATACCAATGGGGTCATCACCCCTTTCCCAGGGAGAGTTGCCAAGAATGTTTCAGACATATATTCCCTTGTCCGCAGGGCCGTTCAGCCTGGAGTTATATTCTTACTTTAGTCTTGTGTTCACAGCAGTTTGTTAACCAGTAACAAGATGGTTATATCTGCAGGTTCCTAGACAGGAATTCCACACACCGCTGGGATGAGAAGAGAAACCCGACAAAAGTGCTGCCTCGCGGCCGGCGCAAGGCTGATTCTGTCGGGAATCAGCCTCGCGCCGGGGAGTTAAGTCGGAGAATGCCCGTTCTCCCGACAATTCAACCTGTTTTGTCGGCGAGAACGGGCCATCGCCGACGTAACTAATTGCTGAATTGAATAGCGTCGGGAGCTAATTCCCGGCGCTATTCATTAGTTGCCGAATAGAATCGACCCCATTGAGATACCTTCCAGGGCTTGGACCCGGTGGGTAAAGTCATCGTTATGTGGCATTACCCAATAGAAGCCTGGAGGTTTCATGTCGCATTTCCCCGCGCTGAGAGAGATCCAATCTCTCACACACGCCCCATGGCCACAGCGTCACCCTGGGCATGCGCAGAAGGACTCCCAGGTCCTAAACCCGGAAGTGCTTCTATCACAGTGGAGAGCTCTTATAAAGGAGCGCTGTCCTATGTGCAATTCTAGGTACATACTGGCGCTATTATTGCCGGTATGTACCCGATAAGAAGCGGGAGGTGCCGCATCACGGATGTGATACTTAATACATCCGGCCCAGAATCACAAGTGAAATAATTAGCTATGTGGATCTTTAAAATGTGTTAGTGAGTAATAAGGAGTTCTGTAAGAAATACAGACGGTCGGGATGTCGGCAGTCACATGACCAACCGCAGCATCCCGACACCAAGCAGGGGTAAGTATTTTCCTGCCCCCTACCCTAACCCAAGGGGGTGGCAGCTATGGCTAACCCCCCCCCCCCCCCCCCCCCAGTGCCTAACCCTAGATCCCCTCCCAGTTCCTAATACTAATCCTGATACTTTCGGCATTCTGGCTGTCAGTGTACCAGCTCTGGACTTGACGTCGGTCACATGACCACTGGCATCCAGACCGCCAGGATTCCAAACGCATCCCATAATCACCTGCTGGGTGACCTGGGAAACGTGAACTGTTTGAGGTCCTGAGTTTCAGAACCACTGATTTAGGGACATATTCAATTAGCCACAGGTTTACCCCATGACTTATTGTGGAGAAATTACTGCATGGAGTGGGCTAAGGCCATTCAATTAAATAGCCGTGTCCCCGCACCTAAAATTAGAGATTACAGGGTGTGTGCGTGAACTCCCGATTGAGCCGTTTTCTCTCAGGGATTCACGCATTGGCAAATCCCCGCTAACTGGATTGGACCCTATTGCCCCCCAAAATACCCGCTTCTGTTCAAAACCACGGCCCTCATTCAGCATGGCCCACATTTGTAAAGCTGCTTACACCTCCTCGCTGCATTTGCGATCCCAGCAGTGACACAGCGTTGCAGCCTGGGATCAACATCGCGACTTTGATTCGTTTATAATACAAATCTAAATATAGTCCCCAAAAGAAGGGAGGGTCTGGAAGAAAATCATAAGAGTATACAAATATAAAAGGTGCAGCCTGATCGCAAATGTAAGGAGTCCCAGGTGCTGCTATATTACGTTGAAATACAGACTTTCAACAATGTTCTATATAAATCAAGTACTATTTAAGAAATGCATGTTTAAATGTAAGGGGTTATTAATGCAAGTATGGCGTAACCAATAACAACAAGGCAGTTTGTGCACTTTAGACTAGCAGTAAGCAGCGAGAGACTATTAGTTGCCAGTAGTAAAAGTACTTGTGTATTGCAAAAGATTTTTAAATGGTCCCAGAGGACAAGACGCAAACTGTTTAACACATGTGTGTCACAAGGATGTAAGGATGAATGACTTTTACCTCAGAACAATGACTTCCAGTACTGCATGTGACGGACAGATTTGCATAGGCACTATGCTGTATATCACCATGTGGTCGCTGCGTCTAAACTGAAAACCCTGAACCATTGCAAATGCAGAAGTCAAGTATAAAAATAAATAAAAATCTAGAAGAAAATAAAAGAAAAACCAACTTATATAGCAAATTTCCGACCATTTTGAACACAGAGACTTGGTGCTGTACAAAAACACTGCAAAATGCCAGAGTAATGGCAAAGCTGAAGACCGCATCGCCTGAACTAAGCAAAACACGCCATCTCTACTGTATAGGCTACTCTACACAAGTGATAGCACTGTTGTCCACTGTGCCACATGCAGCCACAGCAATCTCTTGGCACGTCTGTAATCAATGCTCCTCTCTTTCAGAGGTCCACCTTCGATTTCTCCAGGATTCCCTCACAGTGCATGCCTCGTCATCTGCTGCCAGGAGTGCAGGGTAGTCATTAGTTTGTGATAAATTTCCCAGAGCTTCATAGAGATGTTTCTAGCTGATTACAGCAGTTTTGAGACCACATTTCATCAAATACACTTGCATCCGACTGTTGCAGTCCAATAGCTAGAGATGATGCATTGAAACCAAAGCCCTCATTCCGAGTTGATCGCTCGCTAGCTGTTTTTAGCAGCCGTGCAAACGCATAGTCGCCGCCCATGAAGGAGTGTAATTTTCGCCTTGCAAGTGTGCGAACGCCTGTGCAGCCGAGCGGTACAAAAACATTTTGTGCAGTTTCAGAGTAGGTCTGAACTTACTCAGCCCTTGCGATCACTTCAGTTTTTTTTTTACGTCACACACCCGCCCTCCAAACGCCCGGACACGCCTGCGTTTTCCCTACCACTCCCAGAAAACGGTCAGTTGACACCCATAAACGCCCCCTTCCTGTCAATCTTCTTGCGATCAGCTGTGCTTATGGATTCTTCGTTAAATCCATCGCTCAGCAACGATCCACATTGTACCTGTACGACACGCGTGCGCATTGTGATTCATACGCATGCGCAGTAGAGACCTGATCGCAGCGCAGCGAAAATCATCAGCGTGCGATCAATTCGGAATGAACCCCCAAATTGTTAGTTGTAGCTGGGTCCTACAGCTGGGAACACGCCGGAATGATGTCAGGCCCGATTTGTAGTTTTATAATGACAAATTACCTACATCAGTGTGTACGGGGTATTGCGCGCTAGCGACGGACGCTAGGTTTGATGTACTACACAATATCGGTAGAGAGCTTGTTTATGCATATGAAGGACGGAACAATCTTCACAAAGCTCGTTCCAGTGTGAACACAGAACTCAGGCTCAAGGGCATTGGTTCCAAAATCGCTTCAGTGTATACCTTTTATACATGCGGGTAACACTTTAACAGACAAATTCAGAGTAAGGGCACAATAGCAGCAAAGGTAGCAAGTTGCTGTTGCAGTGGCGTGCAAATGCCGCCAACGCAATTTGCGGCCCGATCTCACCCTGTACTTACATACTTTTGTATGCAGCCCTGTGGCAAACCAAAATCTGCAAGTCTGGCGGTGCTGTAATTGTGGTATATAGCCGCACTCGTGTAATCGGACTAATACCTAAGATTTTTCTACCATGTCCATTTGATTTAAAAAAAAAAAAAAAAAATTATGGATCATCATAAGCTGAGCCCCACAGTTCCCCTGGGTCCTAGCTAGGAGCCTATATTGCCTAATGGATCATACACACATCTGGTAAACCAATAATCTGTAATTTAACATATATACACACAACTGAAAACAACTATTAAAGACATACCTGACCGCACAAGCCATATATGAGAACAGTGTGCAATAAATGACAAGCAGACTATTTACCAACAGATCCATATGTGGCCGGTAGTAACCCGGACTATCTGCCATGTACACCAGGGCACCTAGGGTGAGTGGGCGCCAGCCGGGTGCTGACAACCAATATACTTAATGTCGCTCCCATAATATAAGGATGCAGAATAGAGGTCCAAATAGGTCCCACAACACAATAACGGTCATTTACTGGTAACCTTGAACTCAAATTATTCCAAAACCATGAACACTAATTATAACTTAATTATGTTTTTTTAAATGATGTCCATTACAGTATGTTGAAATAATTTACAAATTGAGACTTAATGACTACCCTAAGTAGATAGATAGATAGATAATCAGTATTCAATCTAAATTATTTTAAATAGCGTGAAATAAATTCGTACGGAGCACAAAGCAGTCACTGAAGACCCCTATTATAGAGCAACAATAAAAGCTATGGACAATAAATCAATATCATATATATATATATATATATATATATATATATATATATATACACACACAACATAGCAGCCACCAACAAAGCACTGTATAAAGTGAAAGATAAAAGCCACTTACAGTCTGCCAGCTCCCCGCCAGGAATGAGGATAGTCAGGAACAGGGCTGTGCATGAGAGAGTGATGAGGATGGTGTGAGGCGGTCTCTCCATGACTGCAGGGATCCAACTTTGCGTATCTATTAAAACTTCAAGAGTGCAAATAATAGTGACTAATAAATATAAAACATTAAAAGACAATCAAGGCTCCATCAGGCCACCAGCAACTGCCCCCTCAAGCCACCTGGACACATTGCATAGTATAGACTGGGGCAGCAGGCAGACACAAGTGTTCCAGGTGCCACTGGCTAGCATTGTATATCACTGACTGGCAGTGTGTGAGAGCACCTGTGCACTGGGGGTGTGGCTTATTATAGCATTGCCTTATTCTATGACAGCAGCTGTAGCCAGAGCATGCCAGACTGACAGCTCTACTGTGCAGCTCACTGGCTGCAAGGGGGGAGCCGCACCCTCCCAATGCTATCCTGCTGCACTGAGTACCACTCTACCTGTGTGTAACCACGGGACACTGGAGAGCTGGGAATCCTGACATCATGGAATGCTAGTTTGCATAGATCACAGTACAGAACTGGAAAACGCATGGACTCTTTTTCTCTACGTGTGTGTGTGTGTGTGTGTTTGTGTGTGTGTGTGTGTGTGTGTGTGTGTGTGTGTGTGTGTGTGTGTGTGTGTGTGTGTGTGTGTGTGTATCTCTATATGTTTTATAAAACATACACGCACCTACAGTATGTAATCTATGTGTGTGTGTATTTACAGAAATGGGCAGTGGCATCACTACGGGGTGACACTAGGGACGTTTTAAGAGAGGAGGGGGCCCGTGTGCAAACTCCGGGTGGGACCCCTACTCTCCACGGCGCCGTAGGCTCCTGCATTGTGTCAGAGTCTACTGCGCATGCACAGGTCTCTGGAAACATGGTGCCCACCACGGTCCAGAGACTAATTACCTACTGCGCATGCGATGCGGCCATTTTGGAAATGATTTTTGCCACGGCTACAACACCCGTCATGGGATTCCAGAAATGTAAGTGTTAAAACAACATGGGTGCATTGGTGCAGTGTGTGCAGTGTGGGCCTCACTGCGCACATTGCACCCAACGTTGGAACTCCAATAGGTGACACCAAAGTGCTGCCATCTCAGTAACAGGAGCCGGGTGCTGCACTGTGACATTACACGCAGCACCTGCCGCCCATCAGTGTAGAAGCCAGCACTGCACCAAGACTGGTCTCCAGGGACCCCCGGAGTCACAAATACAGGGGTTCGGGCTGCGAGGTCATGGTCCCTACCCGTGAGGCCACACCCCACAACCGCAAAGCCATGCCCCTTTTCCATGCGGACTATGTATGTTCCCGCATCAGGTGTCACCGCAGGTGGGGACGCCGCTGTATAAGAGCACCCGTATCATATTGGACTTTGTTATAATGCAATGAGCCAAGTGCGGTACATATGACAATTCTTCCAGGTGTTACACCAGCCTATGGGGCTAGATGTACTAAGCAGTGACGTGCGGTGGGGTGAGGCAGGTGAGGCAGAGCCTTTCCTGTTATACTATCGTTTGAGCCACAGTTTTGACTGTATAAAGTATATCAAAAATACAAAGAATAAGTTGGAAATATCTTCTTTGTATTATTCTAATCATTTTTATAGCCAAAACTCTGGAGTAAAAAATCTATGGCAGGTGAGGTAGTGCCTCATCTGCCTATGTATTCCCCACATCTCTGATCAAAACTCACCAAATTTCCAGGAGATTATACTGCTGCACCTGTGTATAATGCCCACATATATATACCGCTGCACCTGTGTATAATACCCACATGTATATACTGCTGCACCTGTGTATAATGCCCACATGTATATACTGCTGCACCTGTGTATAATGCCCACATGTATATGCTGCTGCACCTGTGTATAATACCCACATGTATATACTGCTGCACCTGTGTATAATGCCCACGTGTATATACCGCTGCACCTGTGTATAACGCCCACATGTATATACCGCTGCACCTGTGTATAATGCCCACATGTATATACTGCTGCACTGGTGTAGAATGCCCACATGTATATACGGCTGCACCTGTGTATAATACCCACATGTATATACCGCTGCACCTGTGTATAATGCCCAGATGTACCCTTTGGCTCATATATTGTGGGTAAATCTGGCTCTGGTGCTAGCCAGTGCCTCCAGAGCCATTTACCTCACCGCACGTCCCTGCGTGTAGCGTTCCTGAAAGCCGGGCTGACAACCTGCAGGAATCTCAACAAAAGGCTGCTGGCAAAGTTACATTTTTTCTCTCTCCTTTATTTTGGGTAATCCAGCCCTAAATATTTACCCTCAAAACTGTGACTGTAACAAACCAGCACGGCACATCAAGATACCGAGTTGTTTGTCATATAACACGGGAAAGGGACACTCTGGAGGAAAAAACATGTGTCAGAGGAAAATGGATTAACTCTTTTCTCACTGGGCACAATAACCCCAAACAGGGGGTGATGTACTAAGCAGTGAAAAGTGTGGAGAAGTGAGCCAGTGGAGACGTTGCCCATGGCAACCAATCAGCTGCTCTGTATAATTTTATAGTATGCAAATGATACATGTTACTTCAATGCTGATTGGTTGCCATGGGCAACTTCTCCGCTGGCTCACTTCTCCTCTCTTTTTACTGCTTAGTACATCTCCCCCTCAGTGAGGAGACAGGAGGAAGTGCTCTGATGGCGTCATAGGGGAGAATTCATTTGTTTTGCATGTCTAACTCTTTAGACGCCCAAACAATTGTCACTATTCAGTTGCTGTTTAGGCGCCCATGCATATCGCCCATGTCGCGCTCAAACAGACCGGGTTTAGCAGCCTAAAATGGCTAAAACCGTCTAAACTCCTGCTTTGGGCGCCCAAAGTGCCGAGTTTCCACACATTTTTTTCTCGCGCCTCAGGAGGCTGCAGGGAAAAATGTGTCCTCCGCGGCTTCTGGGCGCCCGAACAATTGAATTGCTGCCATCAGGTGCCCTGTAGTGGTGGTCGCGAATAAAGCAATTGGATCAGCCCCATAGAGTTCACACATTACCGCACAACACTATGCACCAAGCAAGTGGGAATCTCTATTGTCATTTGTATTTTGGGGCCACAGAGCATCAACTCAAGATGCATATCTAGGTAGGTATGGATAATCGCTGGGGTGTATCTCTCCATTCCATTGCCTGAGGTAGCAACTGAAATGCAGTTCGTGGTAACTCCAGGATTTTGGGACTACCAGGAATCTCATGTGAGCAGGCATTTCCCTGTAGGGGCTCTTACCTTTGTATAAAGTAGGGGTGGACATCTGATGATACAAACTGCGTAGGGCAGCACAGACTGATGTCATGTTTCTTTTCCAAACAGGGTTATATCTGTGTGGAGTTTATCTGTTCTCCTCATGTTTGCATAGGTTTCCTCCCACAATTTAAAAACACCTACTGTTAGGTTAATTGGCTTCTAACAAGAAAGATTAAGCTTAGTGTGTGTATCCGTGTGGTAGGGAATATAAAGATGAGATGTATTAACCCTTCTCAAGAGGACACGTGGAGAAGTTGCTCCTGGGGAGTAGAGTAGAATATGCACCTGCCTTACTCCTGTAAAGAACAACAGCAGCTCAGGGTCAGATGGAAAAGTGATTTGCATTTTTATTTTAAAGTTGCATGTTTTTATATTTATTGCGTGTGTGTGTCTTTTTTTTCAATTGTGTTTGACTATAGGGCTGAGACTAGGGTTGGAATAGGTGTAGAGTCGTGACCAGTGGACTGTACAGTAAAGGTGTGGATTGGGTGCGTGGCCACACAGTACGACAGAATTCCTGGTTGTGTCTTCACATTTTACAGGCCTCAGTCCACTTGGGTACTTATTATCTGCTACATCCGGAGCACACCCCACCCAAATCTAACTCTCTCTGCACGTTACATCTGCCCCACCTGCTCCGCACATGGGCCCTCATTCCGAGTTGTTCGCTCGCAAGCGGATTTTAGCAGATTTGCTCATGCTAAGCCGCCGCCTACTGGGAGTGAATCTTAGCATCTTAAAATTGCGAACGATGTATTCGCAATATTGCGATTACACACCTCGTAGCAGTTTCTGAGTAACTTTAGACTTACTCGGCATCTGCGATCAGTTCAGTGCTTGTCGTACCTGGTTTGACGTCACAAACACACCCAGCGTTCGCCCAGACACTCCTCCGTTTCTCCGGCCACTCCTGCGTTTTTTCCGGAAACGGTAGCGTTTTTTCCCACACACCCATAAAACGGCCTGTTTCCGCCCAGTAACACCCATTTCCTGTCAATCACATTACTATCGCCAGAACGATGAAAAAGCCGTGAGTAAAAATCCTAACTGCATAGCAAATTTACTTGGCGCAGTCGCAGTGCGGACATTGCGCATGCGCATTAAGCGGAAAATCGCTGCGATGCGAAGATTTTTACCGAGCGAACAACTCGGAATGAGGGCCCATGGTTTTGCCCAACTGCTAACAAACTTGCTGCTACGATCAGGTCTGAATTACCCCCATTGTTGCGGATACATTTTGCGTGTCTGCATGGGTCTGACTCTTTAGAAGGCCTAATAGTCACCTTGGTTACGGTGAAAAAAAGAAGACTAACTGACCGCCTTCTCAATCCCCATAACTACCCAATTAGGTTATATAGTCACCAGCCCATGGTCTGCGGTGATCAGGGATAGCCCCAGCCCCAGGGCTGCTCTGCTGATTTTGGTAAAATACGAAGGATGTAAGCCTACGGTTTCGTGTTGACTATCGGACGCTGACGCAGGCTGTGCATAGAGATGCTTATCCATTACCCAGATAGAAGAATCCTAATATTGGCGACTTATTTCTCAAGTACGGATCATCAGATCTACATTACAAAGGTCTACATTCATTAGGTCCACCACTATTGGTCAACATACATTAGGTCGGCAGGTTCAAAGGGTCGACACATGGCAAGGTTGACACGACAAAAGGTAGACAGAAGGAAAGGTCGACAGTATCAAAAGATCAACACATGTAAAGGTCGACATGAATAAAGATGAGCACAAAAAGGCCGGACACAAAAATGTTTGGTTTTTGGGTGTAGTTTTTGCTGTCAAAGGACGTGGAACCCCAATTAGTGTACTGCTTAGTTACTATTCCCAATCGTAGTCCACATGGATGGTAAAGTATGAAAAAGTTGATCAAAATGCTAAAACCCCCCGAAAAAGCTGTGTTGACTGTTGACGTTTACATAGTTCACCTAGAGCTCGGACATCATATTTCTCTATCCTAGCTAGTGGGTACTGGCAGATTCACCACTCCAGTGGGACTGTTTGAATGTAGCAGAATGCTATTTGGGTAATGTAACTTGCAGCTATCTTCCAGCAGGTAATGGAATGTTGCCTGGGCCAACGAAACTTTGACATGGTTCTACCATATCTAGATCATATAATTGTGTTTTCTAAAAACGACTCATCTGCAGCATCTTGTGGAAGTGATTACACAGGCAGCTGGCGCGATATGGATTCAAGTTTAAGCCACTGAAATGTCACCTGCGTAAATCCAGTGTACATTACTTGGGTCACATCCTCAATGGCAGGGGGATTCAGTATGATATACAAGATGGACGGGATGCCAAAGGTCATGTGACCTACGCCGGAATCCCGACACCACTTGGGAGACTGGCACCAGAAGACAGACAGCCAACGTCCCGAAGGTAAGTATCGGGGATACTGTTAGGGCTGCTTTTTAGGATAAGGCACTATAGGGGGCTAGAGTTAGGCACCAGCCCCCTATTGCCAGCACCGCTGTGGTGGTAAGTGGCAATGTGAATGGAGCTGAGACCCGAGCCCGTTACAGATTTTTAGCTGAATGCGAGTGGAAAAATTGGGGGTGGAGAAGGGAAGGGGAAGGGGGGGGGGGGGGGGGACACACACACGTCCACTTCCGTATTAGTCTAGGGCAGCTGGAATCCTTAATCAGACCCTGTACAGACTGCTCACCTTGGGGCCTTAGAGCAGAGATGGATGGCAAGGTTAACAAATGATCAATATATTATTACATACAGGAGTGGATGCTCTAACAGTGATACTCTCTCCCACCTACTCACGGAAGTAGTGTAGGAAGAGCGAGAAGATGAGTGGGAAGAAGTGGAGTTCCCCGCCTTCTGTTCTCCTGCAGCCAAGCAGCAGGCCATTATCCTTAACTCCACTACTTCTATGACATAGGAATCCAGCGATGAAAGTCCGGTTGAGTAAGAACTGGACTGGAGGCGGATTCAACAGTTCTTTGCTACAAAAATGTAAAAAATAATTTCCAGTGGCAAGATGCTGGCCAAGTCCCCCATACATCAGCGACATTTTGCCACTATTTGCCAATCCTCCAATGGCGGGTTGTGGGATTGGGAATATGAAACATGTTTAAAGCTCCTGATTCTCCAACTGATTAATCAGGGGGATCCGGTCGGTGGATTGGCAGTGCCACGGGAGACCGCAAGAGCCCAAACCAACGCTTAAAACATTCACCCATATTCTCTTCTTCCATCTGTTAGCTTAATAGAACATGAACTTCATAGCAAGTATAATTGACAGCAACTCCAATGAGTTCTTCAGAAGTTTCATCTTGTTTTATTTATTATTTATTTATTAACAGTTTCTTATATAGCTCAGCAAATTCCGTTGCGCTTTTGTTCTATCCTATTACACAGTTCGTGTCGTAATACACAGTTCACGCAGTGTCTGACCTCTCACACCCTCTGGATTGCTGGCTTGACAACAAATAACATTTTAAATTACATGTAAAACAGTGATAGTTTACATGCACAATGGGGTAAATTTACTAAGATGGGAGTTCTATTTAAGATGGGATGTTGCCAATAGCAACCAATCAGATTCCACTTATCATTTGTCTAGCACCTTCTAGAAGATAATACCTGGAAGCCGATTGGTTGCAATGGGCAACATCCTATCTTAAATAGAGCGCCCATCCTAGTAAATTTACCCCAATGTCTCTGACCAGGTAAGAACAAAGTATGGGTAGAACATTTAAGGTCTTTGAACTACGGTGGAATTCAATTGCCGGCGACTTGTTCACTCGGCCAAATTCCTGAGACCCACGCCGACGGGATCTTGCTCAAAAGTGTTCTTTACCCCATAGGCTAGTGAGCACTTTTAGGCGAATTGAACCAGTTGGAGGAGGTGAATCTGGCTACTGCTGCGAGTGTTTAAACGCCACGGCAATGGCGATTTGCCCCCTTCGTGCACAGTTTCACTTCTTCCACAGAATAGCTTGGACTAGACAGAATTGTAGGGGGTGTGGATTATTAGATCTACACCAGGGGTGTATCTAGGGGTCGAAGCACCCCTGGCAAAGTAAGGGACTGGCGCCCCCCCCCTGCCCATATTTAAAATGGGGAAGTCCGAAAAAGAGTGTGGCCACACAATAGTACCCACAATTCAAATTACACCACATGGTAGTGCCCCTTGCTCACATTACAACGCACAGTAGTACCCCTTATACACATTACTCCACACAGAAGTACCCCTTATACACGTTATGCCCCACAGTAGTACCCCTTATACATGTTACGTCACATGTGTGAGTGTGTGTGTGTATATATATATATATACTGTACTGGCTTTGGGGGTTAGGTGGGGGGGCAGTGGTTTAAGGGACGTTGGCCGATTGGGGATGGAAGGGGGGATACAGTGGACTAACGGGGTGAGAGACATTGGGATGGTGGAGGGGGAGACACTGGGATAAGTGAGGGTTGGTTAGATGGGGAGGCACTGGGCTGGGACGAGGATGATAGCACTGACCTGGGGTTGCTTGCCTGGCCCACTCACTGCAGCACTGCTATAAATGTCCTGAGTGTGAGTGGTCACTCAGCCCAGTATAAGGTATTGGTTTCGGAGGAGGGGATGTAGTTGCTTTATTGGCGGTTGGGTTACCGATGCCGGAATCCCGACCCCTTACAATGTCGGCAGCTGGAATGCCGCCACACAGGGGCTATTCCCACTCCTTGACACCCATAGAGTGGGAATAGAACCTGTGGCGCGCGTAGGACAAGGGGCTCCTTTGCACATGCCCCACCCCCCCGCCAACATTCTGGCTACCGCGATCCCGGGTCGGGATGCTGACCTCCTGGATACCAACCGTCGGCATTACAGCCCTACCCCTAGAGGGCTGGGGTTGTGTGTGTGTGTATACAGGTGTGTGTGCAGGTGTGGCCCCCCTGTCTCCCAGGTGTGTGTATGTATGTGTGTTTGTAGGTGTGGGGCCCCCAAGTGTGTGAGTATGTGCAAGTGTGGTCCCCCGTCCCCGATGTGTATAAAGGTGTGGCCTCCAGATGTGTGTGTTCAGGTGTGGCCCCCCAACCCACATGTCTATATGCTGGTGTGGCCCCCCAGGTGTGTAGTGTGCACATTCAGGTCGGTGCTTGTCTTGGTGAAGTAGAGCAGCCACAGCTCGTTCAGCTGCTCCTTGGAAGCCACCATCCACCTGCTGCTGCGCCGGGCTCTGTCTCTGTGTCACGGCCCCTCCATGACGGGGAAGTGCTGCACTGCTGCGGCTGGTACCGGGGAAGGAGGTGTACAGCACGAGGAGCTGCGCAGCGCCGGTAAGGACAGTGCTGACCCCCCTCCCTCTCCTGTACTGGCTCTGATGTCACCGCTGCCTGTACTGCTCCCAGCGCTCTGCTATGTACACACCGGCAGGGAGAGGAGCACTGTACTGCAGCAGCGTGACTGACTTGGTGTAGGGGAAGCGGTGGGTCCAGAGCCCCTGTGACAGCCTGGAACCCATAGCAACCGCATCCCCTGCACCTATGGTAGTTACGTCACTGTTCTTTATTAATACTGCTGTTCCCACTGTTATTATTTTCCATGCCCATTTTATTTCTTTCCCCCCAATTTGTAAACTGATAATTGATAGCAGTGCACTCCCTCCGTTCCGCTCCTGGACACACATGCTGTCACTTCACTGAAACAACATTGAATACAATAATAGCATACCCTCCAACATGACCCGCCCCACTAGGTACAAAATTCTCTGTTTCTGGACTTCCCTCTTAATTTATTATTGCCATCACCTGTGCAGAAACAACTTTCTTATCATTTAACTAGTTCAACACAGGGGATGGAAATCATAAATTAAGAGGGAAGTCCAGAAACAGAGCATTTTGTACCTAGTGGGGCGGGTCATGTTGGAGGGTCTGTAATAGGACAACACAGTAAATTGGGCAGTAGCACTGTAGCAGAAATGATTTCTGCCTGTGGAACACAAGTAGCATATCTGCTACAGACAGACTCCTTCCTGAAAGTAATTAAAAAAAAGCTAGAAGGCAAAAAAATCTAAGAATGTCATACGATCAGCTTCCAGAGCACGCTTGCACGCACCTCCCCCACTTTGCACCCAAGACAAGTTCAACTGACTTAATTGCCCCATATTTGTCATATTCCTGGTCTGGAACTTCCTTTCTTTCCATCTACACAACGATTCGCACACTTCCTGGAAGGGTTAGGGTAAGTTACATAGACTAGGCACTAGGGGGTAAATTTACTAAGATGGGAGTTCTATTTCAGATGGGATGTTGCCCATAGCAACCAATCAGATACCAGGTATTATCTTCTAGAAGGTGCTAGATAAATGAGAAGTAGGATCTGATTGGGTGCTATGGGCAACATCCCATCTGAAATAGAACTCCCATCTTAGTAAATTTACCCCTAGGCAGTTACCTGTTTGTACCGGAGACATGCAGCACAGCAGTCACTCGGTGTAACCAGCGCTGATGTCCGGCACCGCACTTCAGTGAAGCAGCTCTAAGTAAGACTACAGCTCCCAGCAGCCCTTGCTGTCAGGAGCTCCTGGCAGCAAGGGCTGCTGGGAGTTGTAGTTTTAGAACTGCTTCACTGAAGTGCGGTGCCGGACATCGGCGCTGGTTACACCGAGTGACTGCTGTGCTGCATGTCTCCGGTACGAACAGGTAACTGCCTAGTGCCTAGTCTATGTAAGTCTACCCCTTGGCCAAGGGTGGCACCTCCAGGCGGCGACCCTTTTCTGCCGGCGTCCCTGGCGAGTGCCATCCTGGCCAATGGGTAGATACGCCCCTGATCTACACTAAAAAGGTCTACAGTCAAAAGGTCTACCACTAATGGCAGACATACATTAGGTCAACAGGGTCAAAAGGTCAACATAGAATAGGTAGACTAGAAAAGTCGACAGGGTCAAAAAATTGACAGGGTCAAAAGGGTGAAACAAAAAAATAGACAGATTTTTTTTGGTTTTTTTTTAAGGTGTTTTGTCACTTTTCTGCCACAAACAAGCCTCATCGGCACAGGTTACTATTCCCAATCGTAGTCCACGTGGATGGTAAAGTATGGAAAAGTAGAACTTTTTGTTTTAAAGAAAAAAAACTTGTGTTGACCATATGTGTGTCAACCTTTTGACCCTGTTGATTTTTTGACCCTGTCAACCTAATGCATGCCTACCATTAGTGGTCGACCTTCTGACTGTAGACCGTTTTAGTTTAGATCTATAGACTGGATACCAAATTGTAGACACCAAATAGTTATTGGATTAACACTATGGATATCCTGACCTCTAGTGGTGAGAATGTGGAGTTTCAGGTGTATTGTTATTTTGTATAATATTCCTCTTTGTTTATGTGGTGTGCACAGGATATTAAAGGGCATTTTCCATGTTTTAAAAGTCATATGTTATATAGCTCTGACACTGAGGATATAACTCCAGTCTCTGACACTGAGGATATAGCGCCAGTCTCTGACACTGAGGATATAGCGCCAGTCTCTGACACTGAGGATATAGCGCCAGTCTATGACACTGAGGATATGGCACCAGTCTCTGACACTGAGGATATAGCACCAATCTCTGACACTGAGGATATAGCACCAATCTCTGACACTGAGGATATAACGCCAGTCTCTGACACTGAGGATATAGCGCCAGTCTATGACACTGAGGATATAGCGCCAGTCTCTGACACTGAGGATATAACTCCAGTCTCTGACACTGAGGATATAACGCCAGTCTCTGACACTGAGGATATAGCGCCAGTCTCTGACACTGAGGATATAACACCAGTCTCTGACACTGAGGATATAACGCCAGTCTCTGACACTGAGGATATAGCGCCAGGCTCTGACACTGAGGATATAGCACCAGTCTCTGACACTGAGGATATAGCACCAGTCTCTGACACTGAGGATATAACGCCAGTCTATAACACTGAGGATATAGCGCCAGTCTCTGACACTGAGGATATAACGCCAGTCTATAACACTGAGGATATAGCGCCAGTCTCTGACACTGAGGATATAGCACCAATCTCTGACTCTGAGGATATAACGCCAGTCTCTGACACTGAGGATATAACGCCAGGCTCTGACACTGAGGATATAACACCAGTCTCTGACACTGAGGATATAACGCCAGTCTCTGACACTGAGGATATAACGCCAGTCTCTGACACTGAGGATATAACGCCAGTCTCTGACACTGAGGATATAACGCCAGTCTCTGACACTGAGGATATAGCGCCAGTCTCTGACACTGAGGATATAACGCCAGTCTCTGACACTGAGGATATAACGCCAGTCTATGACACTGAGGATATAACACCAATCTCTGACACTGAGGATATAACGCCAGTCTCTGACACTGAGGATATAACGCCAGGCTCTGACACTGAGGATATAGCACCAGTCTCTGACACTGAGGATATAGCACCAATCTCTGACACTGAGGATATAACGCCAGTCTCTGACACTGAGGATATAACGCCAGTCTCTGACACTGAGGATATAACGCCAGGCTCTGACACTGAGGATATAGCACCAATCTCTGACACTGAGGATATAACGCCAGTCTCTGACACTGAGGATATAACGCCAGTCTCTGACACTGAGGATATAACGCCAGTCTCTGACACTGAGGATATAACGCCAGTCTCTGACACTGAGGATATAGCGCCAGTCTCTGACACTGAGGATATAACACCAGGCTCTGACACTGAGGATATAACGCCAGGCTCTGACACTGAGGATATAACGCCAGGCCCTGACACTGAGGATATAGCGCCAGTCTCTGACACTGAGGATATAGCGCAGGTCTATGACACTGAGGATATAACACCAGTCTCTGACACTGAGGATATAGCGCCAGGCTCTGACACTGAGGATATAGCACCAGTCTCTGACACTGAGGATATAGCACCAGTCTCTGACACTGAGGATATAGCACCAGTCTCTGACACTGAGGATATAGCGCCAGGCTCTGACACTGAGGATATAACACCAATCTCTGACACTGAGGATATAACACCAGTCTCTGACACTGAGGATATAGCGCCAGTCTCTGACACTGAGGATATAACTCCAGTCTCTGACACTGAGGATATAACTCCAGTCTCTGACACTGAGGATATAACGCCAGTCTCTGGCACTGAGGATATAACGCCAGGCTCTGACACTGAGGATATAACGCCAGTCTCTGACACTGAGGATATAACGCCAGTCTCTGACACTGAGGATATAACGCCAGTCTCTGGCACTGAGGATATAGCGCCAGGCCCTGACACTGAGGATATAACGCCAGGCTCTGACACGGAGGATATAGCACCAATCTCTGACACTGAGGATAAAGCGCCAGGCTCTGACACTGAGGATATAGCGCCAGGCTCTGACACTGAGGATATAACGCCAGTCTCTGACACTGAGGATATAACGCCAGTCTCTGACACTGAGGATATAACGCCAGGCTCTGACACTGAGGATATAACGCCAGTCTCTGACACTGAGGATATAACGCCAGTCTCTGACACTGAGGATATAACGCCAGTCTCTGGCACTGAGGATATAGCGCCAGGCCCTGACACTGAGGATATAACGCCAGGCTCTGACACGGAGGATATAGCACCAATCTCTGACACTGAGGATAAAGCGCCAGGCTCTGACACTGAGGATATAGCGCCAGGCTCTGACACTGAGGATATAGCACCAGTCTCTGACACTGAGGATATAACGCCAGTCTCTGACACTGAGGATATAGCGCCAGTCTATAACACTGAGGATATAACGCCAGTCTATAACACTGAGGATATAGCGCCAGTCTCTGACACTGAGGATATAACACCAGTCTCTGACACTGAGGATATAACGCCAGGCTCTGACACTGAGGATATAACGCCAGTCTCTGACACTGAGGATATAACGCCAGTCTCTGACACTGAGGATATAACGCCAGTCTCTGACACTGAGGATATAACGCCAGTCTCTGGCACTGAGGATATAACACCAGTCTCTGACACTGAGGATATAGCACCAGTCTCTGACACTGAGGATATAACTCCAGTCTCTGACACTGAGGATATAACGCCAGTCTCTGACACTGAGGATATAGCGCCAGTCTCTGACACTGAGGATATAACACCAGTCTCTGACACTGAGGATATAACTCCAGTCTCTGACACTGAGGATATAACGCCAGTCTCTGACACTGAGGATATAACGCCAGTCTCTGACACTGAGGATATAACGCCAGTCTCTGACACTGAGGATATAACGCCAGTCTCTGGCACTGAGGATATAACGCCAGGCTCTGACACTGAGGATATAACGCCAGTCTCTGACACTGAGGATATAACGCCAGTCTCTGACACTGAGGATATAACGCCAGTCTCTGGCACTGAGGATATAGCGCCCAGTCTCTGACACTGAGGATATAACGCCAGTCTCTGGCACTGAGGATATAGCGCCAGTCTCTGACACTGAGGATATAGCGCAGGTCTATGACACTGAGGATATAACACCAGTCTCTGACACTGAGGATATAGCGCCAGGCTCTGACACTGAGGATATAGCACCAGTCTCTGACACTGAGGATATAGCACCAGTCTCTGACACTGAGGATATAGCACCAGTCTCTGACACTGAGGATATAGCGCCAGGCTCTGACACTGAGGATATAACACCAATCTCTGACACTGAGGATATAACACCAGTCTCTGACACTGAGGATATAACGCCAGGCTCTGACACTGAGGATATAACTCCAGTCTATAACACTGAGGATATAACGCCAGGCTCTGACACTGAGGATATAACGCCAATCTCTGACACTGAGGATAAAGCGCCAGGCTCTGACACTGAGGATATAACGCCAGGCTCTGACACGGAGGATATAGCACCAATCTCTGACACTGAGGATAAAGCGCCAGGCTCTGACACTGAGGATATAGCGCCAGGCTCTGACACTGAGGATATAACGCCAGTCTCTGACACTGAGGATATAACGCCAGTCTCTGACACTGAGGATATAACGCCAGGCTCTGACACTGAGGATATAACGCCAGGCCCTGACACTGAGGATATAGCGCCAGTCTCTGACACTGAGGATATAGCGCAGGTCTATGACACTGAGGATATAACACCAGTCTCTGACACTGAGGATATAGCGCCAGGCTCTGACACTGAGGATATAGCACCAGTCTCTGACACTGAGGATATAGCACCAGTCTCTGACACTGAGGATATAGCGCCAGGCTCTGACACTGAGGATATAACACCAATCTCTGACACTGAGGATATAACACCAGTCTCTGACACTGAGGATATAACACCAGTCTCTGACACTGAGGATATAACGCCAGTCTCTGGCACTGAGGATATAACGCCAGTCTCTGACACTGAGGATATAACGCCAGGCTCTGACACTGAGGATATAACGCCAGTCTCTGGCACTGAGGATATAACGCCAGTCTCTGACACTGAGGATATAACGCCAGGCTCTGACACTGAGGATATAACGCCAGTCTCTGGCACTGAGGATATAACGCCAGTCTCTGACACTGAGGATATAACGCCAGGCTCTGACACTGAGGATATAACGCCAGTCTCTGACACTGAGGATATAACGCCAGTCTCTGACACTGAGGATATAACGCCAGTCTCTGGCACTGAGGATATAGCGCCAGTCTCTGACACTGAGGATATAACGCCAGTCTATAACACTGAGGATATAGCGCCAGTCTCTGACACTGAGGATATAACTCCAGTCTATAACACTGAGGATATAACGCCAGTCTATAACACTGAGGATATAGCGCCAGTCTCTGACACTGAGGATATAACTCCAGTCTATAACACTGAGGATATAACGCCAGTCTATAACACTGAGGATATAACGCCAGTCTCTGGCACTGAGGATATAACGCCAGTCTCTGACACTGAGGATATAACGCCAGTCTCTGACACTGAGGATATAACGCCAGTCTCTGACACTGAGGATATAACGCCAGGCCCTGACACTGAGGATATAGCGCCAGTCTCTGACACTGAGGATATAGCGCAGGTCTATGACACTGAGGATATAACACCAGTCTCTGACACTGAGGATATAGCGCCAGGCTCTGACACTGAGGATATAGCACCAGTCTCTGACACTGAGGATATAGCACCAGTCTCTGACACTGAGGATATAGCACCAGTCTCTGACACTGAGGATATAGCGCCAGGCTCTGACACTGAGGATATAACACCAATCTCTGACACTGAGGATATAACACCAGTCTCTGACACTGAGGATATAACACCAGTCTCTGACACTGAGGATATAACGCCAGTCTCTGGCACTGAGGATATAACGCCAGTCTCTGACACTGAGGATATAACGCCAGGCTCTGACACTGAGGATATAACGCCAGTCTCTGGCACTGAGGATATAACGCCAGGCTCTGACACTGAGGATATAACGCCAGTCTCTGACACTGAGGATATAACGCCAGTCTCTGACACTGAGGATATAACGCCAGTCTCTGGCACTGAGGATATAGCGCCAGGCCCTGACACTGAGGATATAACGCCAGGCTCTGACACGGAGGATATAGCACCAATCTCTGACACTGAGGATAAAGCGCCAGGCTCTGACACTGAGGATATAGCGCCAGGCTCTGACACTGAGGATATAACGCCAGTCTCTGACACTGAGGATATAACGCCAGTCTCTGACACTGAGGATATAACGCCAGTCTCTGGCACTGAGGATATAGCGCCAGTCTCTGACACTGAGGATATAACGCCAGTCTATAACACTGAGGATATAGCGCCAGTCTCTGACACTGAGGATATAACTCCAGTCTATAACACTGAGGATATAACGCCAGTCTATAACACTGAGGATATAGCGCCAGTCTCTGACACTGAGGATATAACTCCAGTCTATAACACTGAGGATATAACTCCAGTCTATAACACTGAGGATATAACGCCAGTCTATAACACTGAGGATATAGCGCCAGTCTCTGACACTGAGGATATAACTCCAGTCTCTGACACTGAGGATATAACGCCAGTCTATAACACTGAGGATAAAGCGCCAGGGTCTGACATTGAGGATATAGCGCCAGGCTCTGATACTGCTCTGCGAGTCAAACACACTGCAGCACAAAGAGGGAACGATTCATCTGTGTGAATGGATGATCACAACACATGGTATGTCATTGCGCCGCACAATGGGGGTAATTCAGACCTGATTGCTCGCTAGTGTCACAACTGCGCATGCGTATGCACCGCACTGCGCAGGTGCATCACACAGGTACAAAGCAGATCGCCGCTCAGTGATAGCTTTGTGCGAAGAATCCTTTTGCACGGGCATTCGCAAGGAGATTGACAGGAAGAGGGCGTTTGTGGGTGGTAACTGACCATTTTCAGGGAGAGGTTGGAAAAACGCAGGCGTGTCCAGGCGTTTGCAGGGAGGGTTCCTGACGTCAGTTCCGATCCCGGACAGGCTGATGTGATCGCAGCGGCTGAGTAAGTCCTGGGCTGCGCAGAGACTGCACAAGATGTGTTTGTACAGCTCTGCTACACAAGCGATCGCACACTTGCAAAGCAAAAATACACTCCCCCTGTAGGCGGTGACTATGTGATCGCAGCAGTGCAAAAAAACCCTAGCGAGTGATCAAGTCTGAATTAGGACCAATGTCTGAAGTCACAAGCAGGTGTGAATCCGGAATCTTTGCATGTAGCTGGAAAAGTAGCAATAATCACATACTTACCCATATTCAGAGAGGAAGACAATCAGACACCGCAAATCATTGTCCCCCAGAACCATCTCTTTCTTTTCTATTGTTTGTGTATTTGTGCCAATGTCAGTACATGATGTCACAAGAACGGTTTGCGCTACGTACAGCTCTGTACCTTTGTAGATTATAAAGCGAGTTTACTATAAAACACAGTCGGTTACCTTTAGCCGGTTGCCTTCATCACCAACAGAAGTGCGACAGCTATATGTAATTAATACCAGGATTTGGGACACACACGTTCATAACCTGTAAGATCAAACATATAAAATACACCTGTAACAGTATGAGGTTGTCACATATATCTGCAGAGGGCTGTTCTGATACATTCACATAGCTAACATAAATATAATCAACTGGATGTATCTAAGGCAGTATGGGGGGTATTCAATTAGCTCCGACAATTTCGGAGCTATGGAATTCACCTCCCTGCATATTCAATTGCGGGCCGTTTTCGGCCGTTTTTTTTAAGGCATTTTTCGCCAATGCCTTTTCAGTTGGTTTTTTTTTTTTTAGCGAAAAGGCATTGGCGAGAAATGCCTCAAAATCGGCTAAAACGGTCCCATGTTTTTGCCGGCGCAGATGCGAAAACGCATGGATTCGCCAATCCACATTTTTTTTCACTCCTGGCGAATTTTTCACCTAGGCAAAAAACGTCCTTGCTATTGAATAGGGCGAATCCCATTCGCCCTAAAAAAAAAGTGAAAACTGCAGTTTTTGGCCTAGGCGAAAAAACAGTCCTAATTGAATACCCCCTTGAATGGGAAAGGGTCTGGATCTACTAAAGATCAATATTTTTCCCCCTGTCAGCTTTAAATAAATAAACATTGACATAACTAGAAAAGATTCTGAATTCAACTGAAAAAACAAACAAAATGGGCAGGTTTTACATGGAGAAACCCCATTAAAATGAAGAGAACCTTTAAAATGAAGAGAACCATTGAAGTCAATGGGAGAAGGTCTGTACATGAATATGCCATTCTTTTCCTCCTCACGTTTGCACTAGTTTTGAGACAAAGTTGAGTGTGTGAAATCAGCGCGTTTATTTTGGTCAGTTTCAATGGAAATTAATTCAATGGATCTGTCATAGATTTCCCATGTTCCATCAGCAATCACTGATTTCAGAAATGTTGCGATGCCCAATGGTTTGTTTTTGGCGTTTGAAAAACCAGTAACTCCTATGGCAACCTCTCTAGAATATTCTGATTTTCTCCATCGTGACTGGCCACTGGGTGGTGCTGTTTTAACACGTATGTATGAAATTCTGTTTCACCTCATTACTAATTATTAAAATGATAGAACCCATTTAGAATGATATTTTTAAGCTGAATGAGAATGCACTCTATCAATGAAGTACATCTAAGGGGCAATTCAATTATGTGCAATTCTGGCGATGGCGGTAATTTGTAGTGCACGCATTAGCTGGATTTACTATAGCCCCTACATCACATATATTAATAAACACCCCTTTAGGGCTGCAGATTTAAATTGGCAAATTTGGAGCAAAATGGGCCATTGCTGGAGTTCCAACGCAGGTTGATTTAAGGTGGCATTGCTGGCGTTCCAACGCTGTTCCAAAAGTATATTGCGCTATTCCCCACAAATTAAATTAGCCCCAAGTGTCTCATGAAAACTGGAAGGCAATTTGTCACTGCTTCTGCCTTATCAGTAGGTGGAGTGGGCCCCTTATTGTACAGTGACTCCCCTGTGATCACGTTTCAAAACATACAACAGCACGCTAAAACAGTTAGGTTTGAAAGTATGATAAAACGTTGCAGTTTTTCGCAGCGCAGCAATCAGGTCACTACTGCGCATGCACCGCAATGCGCAGGCGCGTGGTAGGGGTACAAAGCAGATCGTTGCTGGGCGATGGATTTTACTTCTTCCCAGTTGTCCACTCCTGGAATGAATATGGCTGAGATGGCTCTTGCGTTGGCCTCCACCCAGAGGAGGATTTTTGACACCTCTCGCATGGCCGCTCTGCTTCTTGTTCCCCCTTGTCGGTTTATGTACGCCCCCGCCGTGGCATTGTTTGATTGAACCAGGAGCGCCTGATCCTTCAGGAGATGGGAGGCTTGTAGAAGGGCATTGTAAATTGCCCTGAGTTCCAGGATGTTTATCGGTAAAGCTGACTTCTGAACTGATCATAACCCTTGGAACTGGGCCCCTTGGGTCACCGCTCCCCAACCCCGGAGGTTGGCATCCGTTGTCAGTAGAATCCACGAGTGGATATTGAAACTTCTGCCCTCTACCAGGTGAGGAATTTGAAGCCACCATAATAGAGAAATCCGGGCTATCGGAGATCACTTCCTGATGCATATGGAGGTGAGAACCCGACCATTTGTCTAGCAGATCCAGTTGAAACGGTCGGGCATGAAACCTGCCGTATTGGATTGCCTCGTAAGTAGCCACCATCTTACCCAGTAATCGGATGCAAAGATGTATGGACACCCTGCGAGGACTGAGCATCGAGCGGACCATAGCCTGGATAGTCAAATCCTTGTCCATCGGGAGAAACACCTTTTGAGATACCGTATCCAGTATCATTCCCAGGAAGACGCTGGATCGGTTCCAGGTGAGATTTCTGAAAATTTAGGATCCACCCATGATCCGTGAGTAGGCGAGTAGTCAGATCGATGCTGTGCAGTAGACGCTCCCTGGACACAGCCTTTATTAGGAGATCGTCCAAATAGGGGACTATGTTCACTCCCATCATGCGCAGCTGCAGCATCATCTCTGCCATGACCTTGGTGAAGACCAGGGCCGTAACTAGGTGTGGGCCAGCGGTGCGCTGCACACAGCGCATCTGCACTGAGGGCGCATCCACTGGCCCACACATGGAGCCGTGCTGCACAAATATTGCAGCGCTTGGCTACCTGGTTTAAAGCTTCCGGCCCTGGCAGCTGTCAGCGTAGTGATTGGACAGCTGCCGGGTCCGGCGCACGCTTGTCCACTATTGAGCGCAGAGCATGTGCTGCAGCAGGGGACAGTGCGGTGTCCTGGGCAGCATCAGCAGCGCACGAAAAAGGGGGACGCTGTCTGCCGTAATGTGTAAAAAGGGGACGCTGTCTGCCGTAATGTGTAAAAAGGGGGACGCTGTCTGCCGTAATGTGTAAAAAGGGGGACGCTGTCTGCCGTAATGTGTAAAAATGGGACGCTGTCTGCCGTAATGTGTAAAAAGGGGGACGATGTCTGCCGTAATGTGTAAAAAATGGGACGCTGTCTGCCGTAATGTGTAAAAAGGGGGACGATGTCTGCCGTAATGTGTAAAAAGGGGGACGATGTCTGCCGTAATGTGTAAAAAGGGGACTCTGCCGTAATGTGTCAAAAAGGGGACACTGTCTGCCGTAATGTGTAAAAAAGGGGACGCTGTCTGCCGTAATGTGTAAAAAAGGGGACGCTGTCTGCCGTAATGTATAAAAAGGGGACACTGTCTGCCATAATGTGTAAAAAGGTGGACTGTCTGCTGTAATGTGTAAAAGGGGCTCTACCTGGTGTAGTGGTGCTACCGTGCAGCGTAATTTGAATAATGGAGACTACTGTGCATCGTAGTATGAATTGGTATTATTTTGTGGCCACGCCCCTTCCCCATGAAGCCACGCCCCTATATATTTTTCGCGCCGTAACTGCCCCTATCGTGCATGGGGGGGGGGGCACCAATGCTGTTTCTTGCACACAGCGCTAAAATGCCTAGTTACGGCACTGGTGAAGACCCTCGGAGCTGTGGATAATCCAAAGGGTATGGTCTGAAACTGGAAATGGTCGTCCAAGATGGCGAACCTGAGGTAAGCCTGATGAGGGGGCCACATGGGAATGTGCAGGTAAGCATCCTTGACATCCAAAGACACCAGGAACTTCGCCTCCTCTAGAGTGGACACCACCGCCCGCAGGGACTCCATCTTGAATTTGAACACCCGCAGATATGAGTTTAGAGACTTCAGGTTCAAGATGGAGCGCACAAAACCGTCTGGTTTGGGAACGACAAAAAGACTGGAGTAAAAACCCCTGTTGCGTAATGGAGGAGGTACAGGAACTACCACCCCTGTCTGCAAAAGTTTTTGAATAGCCTCTTGCAAGGTAACTTTTGATGCGGGTAAAGCTGGTAAGCCCGATTTGAAAAACCTGTGAGGAGGGAGTGCTTGAAATTCTAGCCGATATCCGTGGAATGATGTCCCTCACCCAAGGATCCCGGCAGGACTCCGCCCACACGTGGACAAAGTGTTGAAGGCGAGCACCTACCTGAAAGTTGCCTTGTCGCTGGGGCCAACCGTCACGCGGAAGGTTTAGCGGCAGGGGATTCGGTGGTCTGGTCCAGGGAGGCAGCAGATGCAGGTTTATGGAACTTACCACAAGATCCTCTGGAAGTGGTGGAGACCCCACGGCCCCTGCCTCTGAACCTTGCCACACGAAAGGACTGCAAGGAGGGTCCGGTGTAGGAACGTCTAGCAGGTGGCGCAGCCGACGGCAGATAGGTAGACTTACCCGCTGTTGCTTGGGAGGTTCACTTATTTAATTCTTCTCCAAACAAGGGGGTATATTTACTAACATTCGTAATTTTCGGAAAAAGGTCAAAGTTCAATAACGAATGACATCGAAAGTGTAAAACTGCAACTTTTTGAATTTATTACGACTAATTTACTAAGCTGTCGTATTCGGATTTTTCATTTGTTCCGATGTCGATGTCATTCGTGTTTTTTTTACCTTTTTTACGGCAGTGATTAGCAAAACACTGCCGACTTTTTCAAAATGAATCTCGGCCGGATCTGTGTGATCCGTGCTGGGGTTCATTTTTTTTTTTTTTTAAATAAACACTGTAAAACGGAGAAAAAAAATGCGTGGGGTCCCCCCTCCTAAGCATAACCAGCCTCGGGCTCTTTGTGCCGACCCTGGTTGCAGAAATATGGGGGGAAAAATGACAGGGGTTCCCCCATATTTAAGCAACCAGCATCGGGCTCTGCGCCTGGTCCTGGTTCCAAAAATACGGGGGACAAAAAGAGTAGGGGTCCCCCGTATTTCTAAAACCAGCACCGGGCTCCACTAGCTGGACAGATAATGCCACAGCCGGGGGTCACTTTTATATAGTGCCCTGCGGCCGTGGCATCAAAAATCCAACTAGTCACCCCTGGCCGGGGTACCCTGGGGGAGTGGGGACCCCTTCAATCAAGGGGTCCCCCCCCCCCAGCCACCCAAGGGCCAGGGGTGAAGCCCGAGGCTGTCCCCCCCATCCAATTGGCTGCGGATGGGGGGCTGATATCTTTTCATTTTCACAAAAGGCTATTGTTTTTAGTAGCAGTACTACAAGGCCCAGCAAGCCTCCCCCGCATGCTGGTACTTGGAGAACCACAAGTACCAGCATGCGGCGGAAAAACGGGCCCGCTGGTACCTGTAGTACTACTACTAAAAAAATACCCAAAAAAAGACAAGACACACACACCTTGAAAGTAAAGATTTATTACATACATCCACACAAACATACAAACATACTTACCTATGGCCCCACGCAGGTCAGTCCTCTTCTCCAGTAGAATCCAAGGGGTACCTGTTGAATAAATTATACTTACCAGCTCCAGGGTCCCAGGCTCTTCGTAGCATCCATTTGTAATCCACGTACTTGAATAAAATAAAAAAACGGACACCCAAGCCACGCACTGAAAGGGGACCCATGTTTGCACATGGGTCCCCTTTCCCCGACTGCCAGAAACCACTCTGACTTCTGTCTAAGTGGGTTTCTTCAGCCAATCAGGGAGCGCCACGTTGTGGCACCCTCCTGATCGGCTGTGTGCTCCTGTACTGACTGACAGGCAGCACGCGGCAGTGTTACAATGTAGCGCCTATGCGCTCCATTGTAACCAATGGTGGGAACTTTCTGCCCTGCGGTTGACCGAAAGTGACCTCACCGCTGAGCAGAAAGTTCCCACCATTGGTTACAATGGAGCGCATAGGCGCTACATTGTAACACTGCCGTGTGCCGCCTGTCAGTCAGTACAGGAGCACACAGCCGATCAGGAGGGTGCCACAACGTGGCGCTCCCTGATTGGCTGAAGAAACCCACTTAGACAGAAGTCAGAGTGGGTTTCTGGCTGTCGGGGAAAGGGGACCCATGTGCAAACATGGGTCCCCTTTCAGTGCGTGGCTCGGGTGTCCGTTTTTTTATTTTATTCAAGTACGTGGATTACAAATGGATGCTACGAGGAGCCTGGGACCCTGGAGCTGGTGAGTATAATTTATTCAACAGGTAACCCTTGGATTCTACTGGAGAAGAGAACCGACCTGCGTGGGGACATAGGTAAGTATGTTTGTATGTTTGTGTGGATGTATGTAATAAATCTTTACTTTCAAGGTGTGTGTGTCTTGTCTTTTTTTGGGTATTTTTTTAGTAGTAGTACTACAGGTACCAGCGGGCCCGTTTTTCCGCCGCATGCTGGTACTTGTGGTTCTCCAAGTACCAGCATGCGGGGGAGGCTTGCTGGGCCTTGTAGTACTGCTACTAAAAACAATATCTTTTCATTTTCACAAAAGGCTATCAGCCCCCCATCCGCAGCCAATTGGATGGGGGGGGACAGCCTCGGGCTTCACCCCTGGCCCTTGGGTGGCTGGGAGGGGGGGACCCCTTGATTGAAGGGGTCCCCACTCCCCCAGGGTACCCCGGCCAGGGGTGACTAGTTGGATTTTTGATGCCACGGCCGCAGGGCACTATATAAAAGTGACCCCCGGCTGTGGCATTATCTGTCCAGCTAGTGGAGCCCGGTGCTGGTTTTAGAAATACGGGGGACCCCTACTCTTTTTGTCCCCCGTAATTTTGGAACCAGGACCAGGCGCAGAGCCCGATGCTGGTTGCTTAAATATGGGGGAACCCCTGTAATTTTTCCCCCCATATTTCTGCAACCAGGGTCGGCTCAAAGAGCCCGAGGCTGGTTATGCTTAGGAGGGGGGACCCCACGCATTTTTTTTTCCGGAAATAACCACTTTCCCACCCCTTCCCACTGATATACATGCACGGATCTCATGGATCCCTGCATGCCTATCCAATCACGGGGAAAAAAAGCAGGTCTGTTTTTTTTTTACGAGTTGTAATTTGTCACGGCAGTGTTTTGTTTTTTTTTGCTTTGCACTTCTTAGTAAATTACCGAGATTCATACTTAAACAGCCGCGTTTTGACCGATGGTGTATTCATTCGTAATTTTTTTCTTGGACTTCCAAAAAATTACAAATGCCCTCATCTCTGCCGTGATTAGTGTTTAGTAAATTACCGAGATGACACTTTGAAGAAAAAACGGCATCTCGGTCAAAATCGGGACCTTAGTAAATATACCCCAAGGTATCACCTGTAAAGGGAAGATTTTCCACACCCTTTTTGGATTCAGCGTCCGCCGCCCATTGACGTAACCACAGAGCTCTGCGTGCCGAAACTGCCATAGCAGTAGTGCGGCCATTTATCTTACACAACTCCTTAATAGCCTCGCTCATAAAATTTGCAGCATCCTGTATATGTTGCAGCAGAGTAACGACCTCATACCGGGGTAGAGAGTCTAAACCATCAATACCATTATCAGACCACTTTACCGCAGCCCTGGAGATCCACCCACAAACTATTGTGGGGCGTTGTGCTGCGCCTGCTGCCGTATAAATTGCCTTGAGCGTTGCTTCAATTTTACAGTCAGCTGGCTCCTTCAGGGATATAGCCCCAGGAACAGGCAGCACCAATTTCTTAGACAGTCTGGATACAGATGTATCGACTGACGGGGGTTTTTCCCAGATCTTCCTATCCTCAGCTGGAAGGTGAAAGGTAGATAAAAACCTCTGAGGAATTTTACATTTTTTATCAGTGTTTAACCATGCTTCCCTGGCCAGGGAGTTTAACTCTTTAGACACCGGAATGGTAGCTGATACATTAAAGTATAACTCCTCATCTGGTTCTGCCTCCTGATCCGGTATGTTGAGGACCTCCCTTACAGCAAAAATGAGAGCATCCACCCCAGGGGACAGAGAGCTGTCCTCGTCCATATCATCATCATCCACATCTGGCTGATCAGAATCAGACTGGAGCACCTGTGGCAGTGAGCGTTTATGGGAAACCACTAGAGGGGGCTGAGAAGCCTTCTTGGCATCTGCTGCTTTTATTCACACAATCAATGGAGTGTTTCAACACCTGCCTCTCTCTTTTAGCTGCAGCCAATTCAGAATTCACATATAGATTCATGCTCTTAAAGCTATCTAACCAGTCAGGTGCCTGTGAGCTGGGCCCTTGACGAGATAAGGAACATTGCTCACACAAGAGTGACCCCGCTGAAGACGGAGTAGAATTACAAGCAGCACAAATAACCATGTCCACAGACATTATACAGGAGAACTACAGCGCAGTCCCTTGACCAACACCCCACACAGACCCTAGAGGGCCCCTGGAGTGACACTGAGGAGCGGACACCAGCACACAGAACACAGCAGTACAATGTGTGGAAATAAGTGTATGGGATGTAAGTGCAGCAGCGCTACCGCTGGGGTGCTCCCCCCTGTCTATGACCCCCTGATACCAGTTTTAACAGTCTGTAACAGCATGGGTCCTGGAGGAGCAGCGTGCATGCAGCCTTGATGATCCGCAGCAGCAGGAAATGGTGCCTTCCCGCCGCTGGTCCCGCTCCGGGAATCCCCGCCCCTTGTAATGGAGTGCAGTCCCTCACAAAGATTATACTGGCCACAGTAGTAAGACACATGAGAAGTGCATTAAACAGTCCACACAAAACCTTAAAGTCAGTGAGCACTGCGGGGCAACAGCCCTGAGCCAGTTTGTCCACGGCGGGCACCGCAGCTCCGAGCCCGTGACCGCCGCGTGACATGCCGCCAAACTGCATCGGGGACCCGCTAACCGGGGCCCCGGTGTAACACTCACCGCACCTTGTACTTCGCCATCTGTTAGAGGGTGGCGGCTAGCTGCTGGTGTGGACACACATACTGACGATGTGTGATCAGTACCTCAGGAGCTCAGTGTCCTGTCACCTGGGATTATGAACCATTAACCCTCAGGAGGTTGGTTCAGTCCCCCCTCTAAGTACCACGAAGCAGGTAGTCTGTCTACCAAGCAGAGCTACCTGAAAATAATAAACTAAATTCAATTTAAACAAAAATCTCTGGAGCTCCAGAGAAGTGCACCCGGCACCTTGGGCACATTTTCCTAAACTGAGTCTGGTAGGACGAGCATAGAGGGGAGGAGCCAGCACACACATACACACACTAAAAGTTTTAAAGTACCAGGCTCCAGTGGACCCGATCTATACCCCATGGTACTAAAGTACATGACCCCAGTATCCACTAGGACGTAAGAGAAAAATATTTCCTCACCAGTGGCAGTTGCAGCGCAGTCCACAATTCAAATAGGGGAGCCACACCAACTGCCACCCCAAATACTGCTGTTCGGGACTCACTGGCAGTCGGTGTGTCTCCTCTGTTTGAATTGAGGACTGCGCTGCAACTGCCACTGGTGAGGAGATATTTATGTTCTCTGGAGATGGCGATAAATATCACATTTTCCAGCTTTTATGAAATAATTATGTTTTAGTAAATATCCCCCTAAAACTAAATCAAAAGTAATAAAAATAATAATAATCTACATACCTAGGCCCTCATTCCGAGTTCGCTCGCTACTGTAGCTGGTTTTAGCAGCAGTGCAAACGCTAAGCCGCCGCCCTCTGGGAGTGTATCTTAGCTTAGCAGAAGTGCGAACGAAAGAATTGCAGCGCTGCTACAACAACAAAAAAATGTGCAGTTTCAGAGTAGCTGCAGACCTACTCCTACCTTGCGATCACTTCAGACTATTTAGCTCCTGTTTTGACATCACAAAAACGCCCTGCGTTCAGCCAGCCACTCCCCCGTTTCCCCAGCCACTCCTGTGTTTTTATCTGGCACGCCTGCGTTTTTACACACACTCCCCGAAAACGGTCAGTTACCACCCAGAAAAACCCACTTCCTGTCAATCACTCAACGATCAGCAGTGCGACTGAAAAGCGTCGGTAGAGCTTGTGTAAAACTACATCGGCTTTTGTGAAAGTACGACGCGCCTGCGCAGTGCGCCCCATACGCATGCGCAGAATTGCCGTTTTTTGACCTGATCGCTGCGCTGCGAAAGAAAGCAGCTAGCGATCAACTTGGAATGACCTCCCTAGAGTAGTTAAACAACTACATAAAAGTTATTTTAACATTACATAATCTTTCCCAAGGTTATAAGACCATTTACACAAAAAACAAACAAACACTGAATAGTTGTTTTTGTTCTTAAATAATAATAAAACACAATAACAAGACATACTCAAAAAGATATTTATTAAAAATGTAACTTTTTGCCATGGTTAAAAGAAAAATGCACATTTCACATAAAAATATGTTTGTAACTCACCTAATTAAAAATAATTAACAACTAAAAAAAAAAGAAACGCGTTGCCACAAATTATGGCTATGTTGCTTTTTTTTTTTTAGTCGGCAGTCAATATGATAAAATTACTGTAGAGGGTATGACGCTCACATACCTCTATCTGTGCTTTTTTTTTTTTTTTTTAGTCGGCAGTCAATATGATAAAATTACTGTAGAGGGTATGACGCTCACATACCCCTCTCTGTGCTTTTGATATTTTGGTTTCCACAAAAAAAAAAAAAAAAAGGCCGTGCAGTTTCACAACATAATAATATATATAGTGGTAAAGTAAAAAGCACTCACTGTAACAAGTTCATATCAAGGCAAGACTGGTAGGCTGCCATTGTGGAATGATGCTATTTTAAGAGTCCCTTTGGCAGCGAAGGGTTAAGCCATGCGACATGCTGGTGTCATTTTAGTTAATACTCCCTGTGAGCAGTCACATGCAAGCAGATCCGTTTGGTTGGGGGCTACAGTCGTGGTGTTAGAGAGCCCACCCATGCCTCCTCTAGCAGCAATGCATATCCGGGCTTTGGCGACTTTCCCCCGGGGCCTGGCGCGTAGACTGGGCCTGTTCTTTTCAGTACTGCTTGAATGGAAGGGAAGGGCTGCACATGCTCGAGAATCGAGGGGTCGTCATTTCGGCTCAAGAGCAGCTGCTTAACCGCCTACGTAGGAGGGCGACGGGCTTTGTCTTCTCATCTTCTTGGTCACTTTCACATTGCCTCTGGAAGGAATACATTTGAGCAGTTGGTGAGATGAACAAATACAGTTCATGCATCTTTTACTTACGCAGATCTGAAGCTTTAGAAATAATTGCTCCACATACTGCCTTTAATTTAGTAACTCAATACTGAGCACTGCAAACCCTGTACACCAGCCTGTACTGCGTGTTCCCATTACCTACATGCACTGTGCGGTCTATAGTCACTAATATGGAATAATCGGTGAGCCTGTTACATCATAGCTATCTACATTCTGCAAACATCTGGGACCCCGTTACTCACCAGTTCCTCCTCATCTTTCACAGGCTTACACATCAGCTTCATACGGCAGAGGCGGTTACAGGCGGACACCATGTTGTATGACAGCTGGAGAAGAGAAGAAAGGAGGCGAGAGTTAGTAACAGCACACATGCCCTGGCATCTCACCAAATAATATACAGCAACACCAGCACTGACCCCATAATTCAGTGCCAAAGAAACCTACAAGGAGTTTATCGGTATCCTCACATCCGTATTCTAAATTAGGACCCTAAGAATTGATCCTAGTGTCATTATCTATGTAATAATGTAGGATGAGCCTCCAGCTGCTCCCACTGACGGTGATGGAGACATGACAGCTGAGAGCAGAACCCAACACGTGGTAAGTATAACGGGTGGGTGGATTAGGCTCTGTCGTAAAACAAGCCCAAAACTAATACTTGGATTAATGCAAATAAAAGCTTCAAATAAAGTAAGAATGAATCATATTTTATCCCAGCTCAGGCCAAAATAAAACGTAACAGCGGCACGGATTGGTTCCCTCTCTTAGTACTGCGCCTGGTGCGTCCTAGTAGTACACTGCAGCTGCTGCGTGCAGAGTATCGGAACATCCTGCAACTCTCTACAACGTACGGCTCTAAAAAGTATTGTTGAAAGTGGCAGGACAGAATGGAACATTATATATCACATAGATAATTCTGCTGTAAAGCTAATTTGCAGACTCCTTCTCTAGAGACCAAAAGCAAGAAAAGGTCGCACAAGTCGAATATTTTACAGAGAGGCCCCCTCCAAAAATGTTACCCTTATCACTCGTATCAATATACTATGGTGGGGGGTGCTACCAAAGGCAAGGATTAGAGTTTAACAAGCACAAAGGGAGAGAAAAGTTGCCTTGAAATGGTGCACAATATTTTATAAATAACATTTAACTTTTAATAGTAATATTAAAAAGAACTTGCGAAATATTAAAATGAAGACACACAAATGAATAGAAAAATAATGGGTTTTTTTAAAAGTGTATAACTCACTGTGCACAGGGTGTCCACCCAAAATGTGCCATATAGGTTAGTTATTAATAACTTATCAAGATTATTATTATTATTATTATTTATATTTGTTTTGACAAATAAGGTCCATGCAGTCAAGCCCAATAACTATAGGTTAGTACTTATTGTTCATTATTATCTGGATTAATATTCCAAAAGTTGTCAAAACAAGTATAAATAATAATAATAATAATAATAATAATAATACTCTTGAAAAGTTATTAATAACTAACCTATATGGCACATTTTGGGTGGACACCCTGTGCACAGTGAGTTATACACTTTTAAAAAAAAAACATTATTTTTCTATTCATTTGTGTGTCTTCATTTTAATATTTCGCAAGTTCTTTTTAATATTACTATTAAAAGTTAAATTTTATTTATAAAATATTGTGCACCATTTCAAGGCAACTTTTCTCTCCCTTTGTGCTTGTTAGACTCCTTCTCTATAAAGTTCCTATTTGGCCGCACCGCGCCTGTAATAGGGCCAGGCCAGGGATAACAATCCTTTGTAATGATCTCATAAAATTCACTTACAAGCTAGATTTGCGGATACTCTTGGGTGTCCGCAGTGACGACCGACCTGCTACCACTTCATGGTCAGACCTTAAATGAATTTCCGCTACCCATATGTACCCCTAAATAGATTGTAAGCTTGCGAGCAGGGCCTTCCTACCTCTATGACTGTTTGTTATCACCCATTTTGTAATTGTTATTTCAAATTGTAAAGCGCAACGGAATTTGCTGCGCTATATAAGAAACTGTTAATAAATAATAAATACAGCTTATTTAGAGCGTTAAACATGAGAGTGCGGTAACGCGGTCTGTCATTGCGTGCATCTGCAGTGTGTATTATTTTATGACATTGCTCCTAGAGGTATGCTGAACTACATAAGTGCCTCTGGAAGGTGGAAAATTAATACAATTGCAATCTGATCTCCAGAACCTTAGATGTGGTGGAAAAACCAATTCCTTAAGTGGGGAGAATAAAGCTATGCCTTCTCCCACAAGGAGGGACCCCGGACTCAATCTGCCATTCCCACACCATGCCATCATTTCAAAAAATTAAATCAAATTTTTCAGTGGCGGCACAAAAATCAGGACTCATACATTTAACGCACACTAGATAAGGAATGCACGGCTCCTATGCCCTGATCTGCAAAAACGACTCCCATACAAGGTGCAGATGTCTCACCCCAACAGTCGCAGCCATTTTGGCCTGCAAGTAGGCGACCTATAGCTCGGCCCTTAGAACAGACCCGCATCCAGTCTATAGATCAAACCAGCAGATAATATAAAAATGACAGCAGACCCCCTCCCCCAGCACACTAAAAAATTACCTGTAACCATACCTGAACCTATCTGGTAATAGAATTTCAGAGAATTGGTCACACGTGTTTGCAAAGACATGTTTAGCTGCTGAGCCACTTCAAGGCTTCTCTGATATCAGCAGTCCTAACACTACATAATGCAGTGCCCACATAGGGCCATGTGATTTGTCTACAGTAGGCCTCATGATAAAGGCTCATACTAAAACACATCCAGACGGAGAGCTAACTTACCCGGGAGCCACCCCCAGGATCTCCCATTGGCACTACAAGGAACAGCATGCCTTCCAAATACTGCTCCCATTCAATGCCTTTCTCACACATGCAGACAAACAGTGGCAATTGCTCTATCATTCCTGGAGATAATTATATATCAGGTGCTAGAAAGGGGGAGGGGGTCACAGACAAACAGCAGACAGAGGAATGATAGAGCAACTGCCACTGTTTGTCTGCAAATATAAAAATGACACATTGTCCCTTTCAATGTTTAGTTTAATGCATTGTGAAAAATGAATACATTTTAATTACTGGTGATTGCCCCAGGCCTCACCTTCCACTTCCGTCTAGCATTGAACTTTTTGAAGTTCTTCATATTAATGGAGGATCTGCTCCTGTTCACGGCCTGTTTCCTGTTCAGTGGCTGCAGGGAGGCAGAAACGTCTATTCAGTTTGTATACAGTAGCTACTTTCACACGGTACTAAAGCCCCACCTGCTGTTAGGAGGAGGGTACTGCTTTGCATTAAACCATTGTTTATGAGGCACCACTGATGCCACGGTGCTAGATAGAAAGCATTATAAAGCATAAGAAATAAAACAGAAGCACACAAGAAGTAAAAGGATTACACTAAACATAAAAAGAACAAGACACAGGTCAGGAAAAATAGTAGAAAATGGAGGTGAGACATAAGACGGAAGGAAGACAGAGTCATGCTTGTGACAGCTTATAGTCTAGGTGAGGCTGATGTAGAGCTAGTAGGAGGGAGGGAGCAGTCTTGGGCAATGAGGTGAACTTTGGAGAATCAGGTGGGGAAGGGAGTTCCAGAGATGGGAGCAACACAGGAGAAGTCTTGGAGGCGGCTGTAGTGAGAGGTGGTAATTTAGGTGAGGAGAGGCGCAAGTCAGAGGCAGAGCATAAATGAAGAGCAGAAGTGACAAGGTCAGAGATGTATGGAGCCCAGTGACAGCTCTGTAAGGCTGAGCAGCTGGTGGAATTGGCGAGCTAGTGTGCCGCTTTGCTGAGCAGGGCAGCAGAAAAGGAGCGACGGGAGAGAGAGCTTGTGTTCGCTACCACGTCTAGGACCGATTGAAGAGGGAGAGAGGAGGAGGCCAGATAGCAGGAGATTGCAGTAGTCAAAATTTGTAATGATGAGAGTGAACAAGGGTTTTAGTGAGAAGGGGGCGTATTCAAAAAATGTTACGGCGGTACAGGCAACAGGATTACACAAGGAAGTGTATATTAGGAGGGAATCTGAGGGAGGAGGTGAAGAGGACACCAAGGTTTTGTGCCTGGGCAACAGGACAGTGAGGCTGTGTCATCATGTGTGAGGGGAGAAGGGCAAAGGGTAAGTGTATATAAGCTCCAGTTCCGCCATGTGTGTTGGGACATCCGGGCGGAGATGGCAGAGAGGAAAGCTGAAATACAGGAGAGATCAGCGGAGGAGAGGCTTATTTAAATAGGGAAACAAGGTAAAAAGCACTTTTTGCTATACTATCACTTGATGCAATGTAGTACCCTCTTCCTGCCAGCAGGTGGGATAATGCACTCACGAGTCATCTGCTGATAGAACATTCCATAGCCGTGCAGGCTGCACAAAAACATTATGCAAAATACGCTGATCACTAACCTTAATCCACGGGTGAATGAGACACTCCACCGCCGTCATCCTGTCACTATAGATACCGAAAGAAAAAAACATTTACATCAGTTTGCCAGATAACAAAACTAATACTCCCACAGAGATTCATGCAGAATAAGCAAAGAGAACATGGATTACACTAGGGATGGCCATTGATCATCGATGATTTGAAATAATCGACGGCCTATGACCAATGGTAACTACTTTTACCATTGATGGGGGAGAACAAGATGGTTGCTCACCATTGATGCTAAAGAGCTACCATTTTTTTTTTGTATAGCGTGGGGGAGGGGGACTATGGGGCGGACTCATGATGATGCAAATGCAGCGCCACACCCCCAGTACCTCCCACCTGACAGTAGGCAAATATGGGCCGTAGTAGATTGGTGGCTCAGATGATAGGGTGGTAACACAGCCGTGCAGAGTGGCAGTTGTAGAAGCCAGTATAATATTTGGCTGTATAGGAAGCAACATTATGCAAACATGGAGACTATTATGCCATAAGTGGTCAGAGTTAAGTCTGAATAAGGTACCTGGGATTTTTAAGTAGCAGCTGCTGTATGAATTCTTTGGCCATGTCACTAGTCTGCTTGAAGTAGCGATCGTCAAACTCGTAATTCCCGGACACCACGTTGGTCAGCGTTTCGGCATCTGTTTCGCCTTGGAATGGGGACAAGCCACTGAGTCTGTAGGAAACACAGAGCATACCGACTCACTGGTCACATGCGCTGCATACACGGACCCCCATCATAAACAGTACAAGACATTTCATTTTCTCTCTCTCTCTCATATATATATATATATATATATATACATACATACATACATACATACATACATACATACATATATATATATATATATATATATATATACACACACACACACACACACACACACACACACACACACACACATACACACAATGGGGAGATAGGGATACCGGCGACAAGTGCGGCTAAAAACAGTAATTTAATGTGCTTAAAATTAAAAGCCCAAAAAAATTATAAAATTGTAAAACCAAGTTTTAATGTATGAGAGTAAAAACAGGTTCAAAAACAGGAGTTTTTAAAATACAAGAAAAAAACAAGAAGATTTTTTTTTTTTCATATAAAAGACCATATGAAAATAATGAATGTAAAGGATAGGAAATCAGACTTAACTTGAAATCAGTGGGGGGTCAGTGCAGGCCCAACGCGTTTCGTCTCAGACTTCTTAAAGGGGACCCCTATTTTAAAAACTCCTGTTTTTGAACCTGTTTTTACTCTCATATACATTAAAACTTGGTTTTACAATTGTATAATTTTTTTGGCTTTTAATTTTAAGCACATTAAATTACTGTTTTTAGCTGCACTTGTCGCCGGTATCCCTATCTCCCCATTTTTTTATACCTTTTAACAATACTATACCAGTGTTGTATTTTTAGGGTTTGGCTGACACCATTTGATAAGGTTACGTGGGCTTTTATAGTGTATTTTATTACACTTGTAACGTATTATTCGTTTACATACTGAGATTTCACCTCACAAGTGGCGCTGTACTATTTCCTTTTGCATATATATATATATATATATATATATATATCTACACATATACATATATTATACAAGCATTCGTACAGTAATGTATATTATATAAAACATCTTCTGAAGAATAATCTGCTATAGAATAATTAGTGTCCATAAAATGGTCCATAGTAAAATTACCATATTTCTAGTGCGGGAAAGGTGTGTAAAGATGTATACATGTTCCAGTATGTTCATTTCTTACTATTACATTAGTATTCTCTTGTGAATCAGGAGCATAGTGTACTTACAGAATATACGTAATCACTCCGATGCTCCTATGAAAAAAATTGAAGAAAAAACATTTGTAAAAGTATAATTCCAAGTTTTTGGTGGCCAATTTTACAAATGAATCCCCCAAATTCCTTACTTCATCATAACTTACATTTGGAGATGCGTCGTCTAAAAACCTAGGGGGGTCATTCTGAGTTGATCGTTCGCTAGCTATTTTTTGCAGCGCTGCGATCAGATAGTCGCCGTCTATGGGGGAGTGTATTTTCGCTTAGCAAATGTGCGAACGCTGTTGCAGCCGACGGCACAAAAAAGTTTTGTGCAGTTTCTGTGTAGGTCTGGACTTACCCAGCCGCTGCGCTCACTTCAGCCTATCCGGGACCGGAATTGACGTCAGACACCCGCCCTGCAAACGCTTGGACACGGCTGCGTTTCTCCAACCACTCCCTGAAAACGGTCAGATGACACCCACAAACGGCCTCTTCCTGTCAATCTTCTTGCGGTCGGCTGTGCAAATGGATTCTTCGTTAAAGCCATCGCCCAGCACCGATACGCTTTGTACCCGTACGACGCTCCTGCGCATTGCAGTGCATACACAAGCGCAGTTTTGCCGAGTTTTGACCTGATCGCAGCGCTGCAAAAAATAGCTAGCGTGCGATCAGGTCGGAATGACCCCCCTAATCTGATAAGGTAGATGAATCTCGCAGCGCATACTATGCATTAACCACAAGAGGAAGCCAGTGAGAAAGAAAGTAATTTAACATCATTCTTGATAATGTGCTCCTGGAGACTGCTTTTAAAAAGTCTATATGGGATCAATTACACAGCAATGAAAGTGCACACCAGATCTAAAGGACTGCGTATGTATATATTCTGCAAGACAGGGACTTATGTAAAAGATTATATTTTTTCTGCATAACGGGTTGACTCTTGAGACATAGAGTCCCTTTTTTTGAACCTGGTGCAATGATTTACCTTCTGATGGAAAATAACCCAGTCTCTAAACTATCTACTTGTGGGCTGGAGATTTTAGCTGTATATTATTTCAGTTTGTTAAGATGGTAGACATAGATTTTGGACCCTTCACCCTACCCATAATCACTACAATAATCTGACACCTATCAAGCCGTTAGATTTTACTTTGCGGCAAAGCTGTCTTCAATATCAATTAACCATTTGTGCTGCAAGGAAATTACAGTAATCATAGGGGACCATAAACATGAAAAACACGGTTGGCGAATCATTTCAATCTTAAATGGGGGATACAAATTTAGACAAAATACTGAATGGACATCTTGTTAATAGCTGAAACTCAGGTGTAAAATTTAACCTGGACCTGTCCCCTACACACTAACCTGTTGTCAGTTATATTATTCCGGAGCTGCCTCAGCCATGTCACCAGTTCCAAGCAAACTGCATCCTGGTCCTTCCTACAAAATGGCTGCCTGGCCTATGTGTAGATGACAGGCCAATTCTATGAGGGAGCAGCCTTCAAATGCATTAGTAGACAATGCTTTGCAGTGACAAATTTATGTTTGAAATTGAATTGACAACAGGGTTGTGCCGACATTACAGCCACAGGCGATTACATCTGGAGGGAACAGCTTTGGTCTCCATTACTGCTCCATGGTAATGAGGATGAACAGGAGGACAGTACACTTCATTGTCTACGGTATATATGGGACAGGCATGCTTTGAGGACAGGACATGAGGAGGAGTACTTACCACATGTCTGTAGGTGGTCCTAGCTGTTCATAGTTTATAACTTCTGGAGCTGTGCAATAAAGACATCACATTCATTTATGGTTTTTAACTGGTTGAAAAAAATCCTAGACCCTTCACAGGGAACTTTCCATTGGTGCTAATAACCATTCCAGGCTTGGACCACGAAACGCATAGGAAACCCACCAGATCCGCCAGCTAAAGTCTAATCCTGTATTCTATCATAGGTCACCTAATTCCACCCAAAAGTAGATTTGTTCCACCGTTTTGGGTGGAATTAGCGTTTAACAAGTCACAAAAATTATTTTCCCCCATCTTACCGATGTACTGAGGTGTCCCGCACAGGCTCTTAAATACTGCCCCATCTTCAATCTTCTGGGCCAAACCAAAATCGATAATCTTGATCTTGGGGTGAGGCACATCCTTCTGTAGCAGCATAATATTCTCAGGCTGTGAGGAAGAGACGGGACAGGACGTGAATTATGTAGGAACTCACATGAAACAATCAGCCTCCTTAAGGATGCCGCAGTGTGGTCCCCGTCAGAGGAGCTCTCTCTCCCGTCCTACAGAAAAGCCCTCCCCTCGGCTAGTAAACGGTGGAATCTCAGCCATGTCATCCCGTGAATCTAGATACCCAAAATGTATCTAGTGTAGGTATCCGTTCTGGAGTCTGTGAGCCCTTATCTAGTAGGTGTAGTGCACTTCCTGAAGGCCTCAGAATGAGGAAGATGTATGAACCCTTCTAAAGAGGCCAGGTGTAGAGATTGCCCATAGCAACCAATCAGATTCTTACTTTCATTTTATAGAATGTGCTTGATATAGGATAGGAAAAAGCCGACTGGTTACTATGGGTAATACATCCACTTGTCCTCTTTGGAAATTTTGATAGATCTGCCCCAGTGTGCGCTAAAGTTAAAAACCAGGACTTAGGGGTCTATGTACCAAGCCATGGAGAGTGATAAATTACTAGCCAATCAGCTCCTACTTTTCAAACACAACCTATAACATGGCAGTTAGGAGCTGATTGGCTGGTACTTTATCTCTCCACGTAGCTTAGTACACATCTCTCCAAGGCTTAGTACATAGATGCCTTAGGGAGGTATCAGAAGCTTCAAGAAAATACAGCACAGACCAAAGTTGCTGTACCTAGACTCAGGGTGTTTTAAAAGAGCAGGGGGCAATTATGTAATACCCCACATTTGCATTGGCACTACACCAGTCTAACGCACATGTGTGTATCTCCAAGAGAATGGCGCCTGTACCATTTTCTTGGTGATTTCTGCATTGCTGAGGGTAAGGGAAGTATAGACTCAGGACACTTTGCACCCATTATAGATAAACCCCTACCTAGGAGATTCCAGACAAACTGCCAACACCTGGGACACCCCCATTCATCCTCAGTGCACCCTTCTTTTTCTGTTTGAAGACAATCTTTGAGAATTGTGAGATACATCGATCCCTTAAGTGTTCACTTTGATCAGATTTCTATATATCTGGGAATCAGCAGCCAAAGAAGCAGTGGAAGCAAGGGAGGTACCTCAGGAATAAGGTCGTTGCCAGATTCCCTTGAACTTGAGGTGAAAGTAACAGAAATAGGAAGTAGCACACCGGGACACAAACATAATTGTGTGGTACAGATGTGACCTCATTCTTCTTACCAAGCTCCATGTGGACCCTCTGACACGTCTCCGTGGAAAATGGGAGGAGGATATAGGTCTAATAACTGAGGAGGACTGGGCCCTTGCTCTGGAATACCATGCCAAACTTACCAAGTCTCTCAGGTATCAGCAAATTCAATTCTTCATTTTACACAGAACATATATGACTCCAGCTAGGCTGGCTACTTTTGGGACGGGCGGATCTGGCCTCTGCCCTAAGTGCGTGGGGGAGGTGGGAACATTTTGGCATCTAGTGTGGGATTGCCCGAGGTTGAGGGTGTTCTGGTCGGGGGTCAGGTCAATTCTGGAGAGTACGGGAGTGACTGGCGGACTGCTTACCCCACAATTCTGTATTCTGGGGATGGGATGCTCTACTTCTCTGTCTGTTTCGATGGGTCTTTATGCTCGCAGTGTATGTGCCTTGGCTAAGGTTTGCATTGCGAGGCTATGGATGGCCCCTAGAGGCCCTTTAGTTTCTGCGCTCAAGACCCTAGTTAATGATACAATAATTAAGGAAAGATATATATATATATGAAACAAAACGCATCAGCCAAATTTGAAAAAGTCTGGTCTCCATGGCTGGACTCCCCCTATTCCCACCTGGTCCCTCAATTATAGTGGGCACTGAAGTGCTAACATATCAAAAATTTAATGTTTAATGATGTATATTTGAGATGTTTGGCGGTTGAGCCCTGCAGGTTCGCCTACTTATATGCATGACTAATGTGGTCCTGAATCAGATGATTCCTTCTCACTTTGCTTCTATCTATGCGTTTTTTTGTTCTGTTCTGTTTTTTGTTTTTCTTATTGGTTAGTTTAAGGGCGAAAATATAAAAGTTAATGGGGATTTATATATTGGTTGCGGATCTTGCAGACCCAAATGGTCCGAACAATAGGAAATCTTTGTATATTCCCTCATGGACATAGCCTGTTATTCCACTGCTGTAAACTTCTCTCAAAAATGAGGTTCTGATTCGATTTAATTGATTTTTTTGTGATATGCCGATGGTCTGCAATGTCTGTACCTTATTCTCCAGACTACTGAATAAAAATTACTTTATTAAAAAAAAAACAGATGTGACCTCATACACCGCGGCTTCAGTCACGCCTGACATTCCCTCCCGGCACGCCAGGTTCCGGCAACTTAACCACAGTGAGCGTCCTTCTTGCCCAAAATGTGCGTCTTATTGGCACCAATAAAACACCTGCACTAGATTGCACGGATCAAGTTGATGTGCGGCATTAGTACATCTGGGTGCGACAGAGTCCCAACTCTGTATACAAAGTGCTGCCATGTAGCAGCCGTGGCTCCTTCTCCACCTCTCGGAGCGGCTCAGTCGCTCCGTACGGTGCACAGGACATACCTGTAGAATGGTCATGCTAAGGGGAAACAGCATAACCTAACTGTAAGAAAAACAGAAAGCGGATTCTGCTATCTAAGGTCAGCATTATCTAATACGGGCAGAAGTCTGTCTCTTCCACTCCATTACGGTCCAAGGTCATGTGACAGGAACTCCGATGACAACGATTATAATGGAAGGAAAACGTAGAGATAAAATGCCGCATTCCTGTACTTTCCAAACACTGCTGCGGGTGACATTACCCTAAATAGCCCCAAACTAGACATGGATGTCATTATTTATATGATGGGGTCAATTCACCTCAGAGCGATGCCAGTAATTTAGTGAGGCCCTATGCTGCACCAAAGGCGACCCCCTAAATTGTGTCTTTTAAAACCCCTATGGGGCTGCAAAGTAATATATGCGATGTAGAAACAACTGATGTACGAATGCTTGGAGAGAGATAAAGTACCGGCCTATCAGCTCCTAACTGCCATGTTACAGGCTGTGTTGAAAATGGACAGTTATGGGTACTTTATCTCTCTTCACGGCTTAGTACATAGACACCCTAATGTTCTGTTGCTTACGTTCCAGCGGCACACCTCAGGCATCACCTGTAATTCGCCCCAAATTGTAATGAAAACTTAGCGGGGAATTCAATTGACCTCGATTAATTTATTGGGGTGAAAAACAGGTGGTAGCCCGATGCTTTAACGCCTGGGGCTCTTTCCCCCTATATGACCATCTACACTATGTAGACAAAAGTGATTGGACACTCCCTCCAGCGCGGGGAAATGACATGGTGTGCTCCTGCAGCAGACACCTGCTCCTGAAGGTATAAAACAGGCAGAGGGCCACTGATTAGATCATTTGCTAATGAAATGGCTTGCCGGAAGGAGCTAACAGATTCTGAAAAGGGATCATGATAGGCTGTGCGATGTCATGTTTCCAGGGTGACGCTGGACTGGTATACAGAACATTCAGTAACCCAGATAGACTGTCCAGCTCAGAGTCCAGATCTTACCCCATTGAGAACTTCTGGGGTGAATTGGAGTGACGGGTGCGTTCAAAGTCGACGCAACTTCCTTCAGTGTCGCAGTTGGTCACTGTACTTAAGGCGGAATGGCAAAACATACCACTGGCTGTTATCCTGGAACTTGTGGGCAGTTTGTAGAGAAGGGTGTCTGCAGTAATCACTGAACGTGGTGGCCCTACAAAGTACTAACGACAATAAAATCTTGCTGATCTATCCGCTTTCGGCGGCCAATCACTTTCTTCTGTATAATTTATTACATTTTTTTTTCCAATTTTTCCCTAATACAGAATAATGAGACATGGTTGTCCTTGCTATGAGGTGATATCTGGCAGGAAGTAACAGGATAGTTTGACACGCACTTCCCTCACCCCCAAACGCCACTCACTAACATCAGGGGGAGTGGTGGGTGTCAGCCAGGAGGTATGACGGAGTGATTTCGGGCCTAAGCTTGCCACGGTCGCTGCACACTCCCTCAATACCAGAGCTGGGGAACTCGTTGGACAGTTACAATGAGCGTCACCTCCTGTCAGTTGGAGGAACAGCAGAAGTGGCAGAAGGAGGGAGAAATTACATTTGCATACTTTTAGATTTAATATATATGATTAAAAAAAATCTCACGGGGGGGCTTCTGTCTCCAACATGTCTGCCCTTATAATAGTGAGCATGCTCAGATTAAGCTCTGTAGAGATAAATGATCTGTGTGAATCCAGCGACTAGTCCATATAACTGAATAAAAGTGTCTGCTTGATGTTATTTTACAATTAATTACCTAGTTGACCTAATAAAAGAAGACTGCAAAAGACTTTGTTTTTAGTTGAGAACACAGAATCCAAATGTTAATCTTTTTAACCATCCAATAAATTCTGCAGTTCTTTTGTATGGCCAGTTGGGGGCAGCAAATCTCACCTTGAGATCAAAGTGTGCAATATGCCTTGCGTGCATGTAGGCCACTCCCCTCAGTATCTGCTCCAGGAACTCTATGGCCTCTTCTTCTGTCAGGGCTTCCTTATCCGCTATGAAATCAAATAGTTCGCCACCTCTTATCCTGCACATAAAATGGAGAACAATCATCACTAATGTATCCCTCATACCAGATGGATTATATACAGCAACCCACAATTAGCCAGTAATGATTTTACAGAACAACGAATCCCAAATGAGACATTTTTATACATGACGCATAAAAATGTACTTTGTAGCCCAACCTCACCTCCCCCCCCCCCTTCCCCGCAAATAGTGAATTAATATACACTATACTATACATCCGACAGCCTGTAGCACAATGTGAAGAAGAATGAAGACATTCAAATACCGAACAAGTGCTATTTGTTTTGTTGGTGTTTGAGTACACCTTTTCCGTTACCTAGTAGACTGCAAAACAGTCACTTAATCCTAGGAAGCTTTGAAACTCTACACCGTCCCATCCTCTCCCACCCCGGCCCATCACAATACAGACATAGAAACCGTTCAGTTACTTCAGGAGTATCGGGCCTAGTATATATATATATATATATATATTATTGTTCTTGTTAGTAGAACAAACAATCAACACAACTGCATCACATCCAATGTCTAAGCATGTAGCTTCACTCCCATTTTGGTGCTGACAGTACCAGTTCCCTGAAAAAACAAAAAAGGAGTGGACCACCAGAGCTGTTTCTATAGCAATATAAGGAAGATGTCTTCAAATCAAAATCGACAGATATCCCTCTTCAAATAACCATCACAAGGCAGTTTAGATGAATTACTGCTCGTTGTATATACCTTACTCACCGACGCTCAGTGAGATTTCCTCATATAAAGGTATCTTTTCCTATAACATTGAGATCAGCATCAAAAGGGCATATGGAAATTCACTCACCACATACGGAGTAAGATCTTTTTTTTCCCCAAACTTACCTTTAATCTGAGCCCTATGTTCATCAAAAGGTTTCTTTATAACTGCACCACCAGGCTCTTCCAACAGTAACACGAGATTTCTCCTCCAAAATATTTAATTGGAATACTGGGTCTTCATAACAAATGTTTTATTCATAAAACAAAGGTATCAAACACATAAAATCCATTAAAAAGCAGGGATTACATCACTCCACTACATAAGGACATCAAACATTTACCAGTCGCCAATTTAGTCCCGGGAAAAACAAAAAAGGAGATAAGGTAAGTTTGGGGGGAAAAAAGATCTTACTCCGTATGTGGTGAGTGAATTTCCATATGTTTTCATCTAAACTGCCTTGTGATGGTTATTTGAAGAGGGATATCTGTCGATTTTGATTTGAAGACATCTTCCGTATATTGCTATAGAAACAGCTCTGGTGGTCCACTCCTTTTTTGTTTTTTCAAAGTTTGTCAAGTGTTGGTACCCTTGAGAGTTGGTACCTTAGCTGCGGTTTCTGTTAAGGCGCAAAGAAACACCAGTTTGTTGAGAACTTTTAAGTACCAGTTCCCTAGCAACAGGTAAGTGACCCACCAGGGGAGTGTTAACCGCCTCATATACCCAGTTTCCATCTCCGAGGCGGTTTGCAGCCGGGAGCCTGACACCCTTGTAGTTAGGGATACTGCAGAGGGTGTCCGGGTCAGCAAGATGTTTGCAGGTAAACGGAATGGTTGGCTGTATACGCCTCCTTACAGCAGTTATGGCATATGAATTGCAACAGGCTCCAAAAATGGTTCATTTAAAAAAAAAAAAAAAAGGAAAATGAACCGACACCGGCGGACCAAACGCGTCATTTGTGGTCATTAAATTGCATGCTGTTATGGTGCCCTTCATCCATCTAACAATAAGCACAAAGTCGTCCTTACAGCGACGGTGACATAAACAGCGCATTATTTAGGGTTTTCCAACCACTAGACAGAGAGCATATTGTAATTAATTAAATGCAGCTATACAATACTTTTCCCCTTCCAGCTAACACTGATTAATGGGCCACCCAAACAACAGGCAGCTGTGTAAACAGCGACCCAGCCCTGCCTGTATTTATCTCACAGCCTGGATTGCGACGTATCCCCTGTATAACCCATCCTTAAATGAAAACATGGAATGCACAGCTGGGATTTAATAAGACTGAAGATACGTAAACATGTCTGGTTCCGCCACTTGGCGTTGTTCTATAACACAAGCCACTACTATTCCTGCGCTAATCTGTGTGCCAATAGGTCCACAAATATCCAGATCGGGTCTCGGACACAGGAGTCAGCTCTGTGGTTACTTGACCATGCCCAATATTTGTGCCACCACGAGCAGTTTTTATTTCTCGGTTATTGTTGATGTAAGATTTGGGATTTCAATCATCAGGAATATTTTAGGCATAAACTATCTGAAGAAGTGCGCAGTGGTCACATCAAACGCGTAAGACAAAGGGGGTCATTCCGAGTTGATTGTAGCCCTGCAAAATTTTGCAGTGCTACGATCATGTCCGTAGACATGCGGGGGGACGCCCAGCACAGGGCTATCCCGCCCCACATGTCAGTGCGGCCCCCCCCATCCCCGCAGAAGTGCAAAAGCATCGCACAGCGGCGATGCTTTTGCACTTTAGGAGTAGCTCCCGGCGTCCTCGCCCCCGCACGGTGCGGCCACGCTCCCCCCAGTGTGCGTGCGGCCACGCCCCCCTCCAGTGTGTGATCGGGTCAGAATGACCCCCAAAGACTCTAACTTCTGCGTACGTGTATATAATGAAAACAAATCTAAAATCCCTGCTCGCAAAAGCATACTCTCTCTGATTGAACTGCCTACAGAAAATTAGAATTCCATTCTTAAAGAGGAATATTAAATGCTGTAAGGACTGGCTATTGAAAACTTTCATTACATTGGGGGTCATTCCGAGTTGACCGCTCGCTAGCTATTTTTTGCAGTGCTGTGATCAGGTCAAAACTCTGAAAAACTGCGCATGCATATGCACCGCAATGCGCAGGCCAGTGGCGGAACTAGCGAGCGGTGGGCCCAGGTGCGACAAAATGCTTTGCCCCCCCCCCCCTCCCATCCAAGTCTACCCCCTCACCCCTGGAGAGGATCTGGTGAGGGGGACCTGCTCAGTTCCAGACAAATGGATACCCAGCAACAGTGCCGTTACTAGACATTTTAGCACTGTGTGCAAGAAATGGCATCGGAGCCCCACCCCTGCATGCAAAACAGGGGCAGTGCGCAAAAATACATAGTGGCGTGGCTTCTTGGGGAAGGGGTGTGGCCACAAAATAATACCAATTCATAAAACGGTGCACAGTAGTCTCCATTCTTCAAATTACGCCGCACAGTAGCACCACTACACCAGGTAGAGACCCTTTTACACCTTACAGCGGACAGATTCCTCTTTTTACACATTACGGCAGACAGCGTCCCCTTTTTACACATTACGGCAGACAGCGTCCCCCTTTTTACACATTACAGCAGACAGCGTCCCCCTTTTTACACATTACGGCAGACAGCGTGCACTTTTTACACATAACGGCAGACAGCGTCCCCTTTTTACACATAACGTCAGACAGCGTGCCCTTGTTACACATAGCGGCAGACAGCGTACACTTTTTACACATTACAGCAGACAGCGTCCCCCTTTTTACACATTACAGCAGACAGTGTGCACTTTTTACACATTACGGCAGACAGTGTGCACTTTTTACACATAACGGCAGACAGCGTGCCCTTGTTAAACAAAGCGGCAGACAGCGTGCCCTTGTTAAACAAAGCGGCAGACAGCGTACACTTTTTACACATAACGGCAGACAGCGTCCCCCTTTTTACACATTACGGCAGACAGCGTGCACTTTTTACACATTACGGCAGACAGCGTGCACTTTTTACACATAACGGCAGACAGCGTCCCCCTTTTTACACATTACGGCAGACAGCGTCCCCTTTTTACACATAACGGCAGACAGCGTGCCCTTGTTACACATAGCGGCAGACAGCGTACACTTTTTACACATAACGGCAGACAGCGTGCCCTTGTTAAACATAGCGGCAGACAGCGTACACTTTTTACACATAAGGGCAGACAGCGTCCACATTTTTACACAATACGGCAGACAGCGTGCACTTTTTACACATTACGGCAGACAGCATGCACTTTTTACACATAACGGCAGACAGCGTCCCCCTTTTTACACATTACGGCAGGCAGATTCCCCCTTTTTACACATAGCGGCAGGCAGATTCCCCATTTTTACACATAGCGGCAGGCAGTCCACCCTTTTTACACATTGCGGCAGGCAGTCCCCCGTTTTTACACATTGCGGCAGGCAGTCCCCCGTTTTTACACATTGCGGCAGGCAGTCCCCCGTTTTTACACATTGTGGCAGGCAGTCCCCCGTTTTTACACATTGTGGCAGGCAGTCCCCCGTTTTTACACATAGCGGCAGGCAGTCCCCCATTTTTACACATAGCGGCAGGCAGTCCCCCGTTTTTACACATAGCGGCAGGCAGTCCCCCATTTTTACACATAGCGGCAGGCAGTCCCAAGAAAGAAAGAAAGAAAGAAAGAAAGAAAGAAAGAAAGAAAGAAAGAAAGAAACAAAGAAAGAAAGAAAGAAAGAAAGAAAGAAAGAATTATACTTACCCTCTCCGCTGGCTCAGGCTTCTCGGTGCAGCTTCTGACGATTCCCGGGCAGGAGAGAAGGAGGAGGAGGGAGGTGGAGGAGGGAGCCACAGCAGCGCTGTGTTATTGGTGGAGGCGCTGCTGCCCCTCTGCTTCACTATAGGCTGTTCTCGGAAGACAGCCTATAGTGAAGCAGAGGGGCAGCAGCAGCAGCGCCTCCACCAGTAACAAAGCGCTGCTGCGGCTCCCTCCATCACCTCCCTCCTCCTCCTTCCTCATTACATGCTTTGGGCCCCTGGACAGAGGCGGGCCCCAGTGCAACGCACTGGTTGCACTGGCGGTAGTTCCGCCTCTGGCGCAGGCGCGTTGTACGGGTACAAAGCGGATCAGTGCTGAGCGATGGATATAACGAAGAATCCATTCGCACAGCCGATCGCAAGGAGACTGACAGGAAAAAGGCATTTCTGGGTGTCAACTGACCGTTTTCAGGGAGTGGTTGGAAATACGAAGGCGTGACCAAGCGTTTGCAGGGCGGGTGTCTGACGTCAATTCCGGGACCGGACAGGCTGAAGTGATTGCAGCGCCTGAGTAAGTCCAGAGCTACTCAGAAACTGCACAAAACTTTTTTGTACCGCTCGGCTGCACAAGCGTTCGCACACTTGCATAGTGAAAATACACTCCCCTATAGGCGGCGACTATCTGATCGCAGCGCTGCAAAAAATAGCTAGCGAGCGATCAACTCGGAATGACCCCAACTGGTAAAAGGGAATATTAAATATTGGGCCAGACAAGTGTGCAAGAGCTGTACAGGTGGGGGTGTGGTCTGCGCTCCCTCCAATGTAACTTTGTGCAAGAGCTGCTTAAAGGAAACGGTTTTACGTTAAAAGGGAATATTAGATGCTGTAATGACTGGTTGTATTAATAACGCTTTAAAAAGAATAAAACATTTAAAGCAAGTGCACAATAAACAGACCAAGATAAGGAACTGCTTCACTTATTTAAAAAGTCCCTGGGAAGAACAAGATACACCCATAGGTGGAGCTAGACGCCCCTTGGATGGAGACGAACATGACCCCTCCACAGAACATCAGGCGTTTCTTAGCGCGTTAAGGGGGGAATTCAAATGTTTGAAAAGTCGGTTGGGTGTCTGTCTATTAAATAGGAAAAAACAGACTCCCAACTGACTTTTCAAACATTTGAATCTCCCCCAAAGGGAGCAATTCAGATCTGATCGCTGCTGTGCGTTTTCACGGGGGATCGGGTCCAAACTGAGCAATGCAATGCGCAGGCGTGTCGGACAGCTACAACGGGCATCGCCGGACAGCGATGGGATGGTGCGAAGGATCATTCACAAAGAGATTGACAAGAAGAAGCCGTTTGTGGGTGGCAACTGACCGTTTACATGGAGTGTCCGAAAAAACGCAGGCGTGTCCAAGCATTTGGAGGGAGGGTGTCTGACGTCAGCTCTGGCCCCGATCAGCAGGATTCAATTACACTGGAAGAGTAAGTCCTGCGCTGCGCAGAGACTGCACAAACTGATTTTTAGCAGCTCAGCGTACACACTGGAACGCACACTTGCACAGCGCTTCTCCCCTCCCCGTGTAGGCGGCGACTATCTGATCGCTGGACAGCAAAGAACGCAGCCCAGCGATCAGGTCTGAATTACCCCCAAAATTTTCCAAAGTAGGCCAGCATGAGACCCATAGCCCTATAACTTTCCTTTTCTTTCTTTTTATATTACGTTGTTTCCTGCATTTTGATCTCTTCCATTTGATACCCACTGCCTTAATAGAGGGAAAAAGTAAAAACTCACACACACGTTCACCGCGTTATTACGTTCACGGTAAAAAGTCGCACTGAGTAACAACCGCTGGATTTAGGAGAGATCGGTCTGACTACATGAAGACATGGACACTATTGCAGTTTGCATTGGAGTAAAGTATGGAGATCTGTTACCCTGGATCGTATGCTGCAGTATGGAACGCGCTAAAGGGGGATAGTGACCCAGGAAAGCATAATATGAGGAGTTATCAGGTCTGAGAACCTGGGGAGCCTCACAGGCCCTAGAGGAAGGAAATAATTAGACCAGAATATAAATTCTCACACTAAGAGCGCTAGCCGGCACACTGACTACACACCAATACGGATTGTTCCAAGTAAATCCTTTGTGTTTTCAGTTCTCAGAACCGTGGTAGGATACTTTATGTACAGTAATAAAGCAGAGCTTATGAATACAGCCAGATTTATAATGGTTCTTAGACCTGCCGGGAACATTGCAAGGAAAGAAGCAGCGTTTGTTACAGGCTCAGATCAATCACCCAACCCGGCACAGGGAGAGAATCCAAAATTCTAGAGGAAGGGGAGAGAGAGAGGGAGAGGGGG